>NC_089506.1:181918150-182218336 GCF_036850995.1 Saccopteryx leptura | reverse complement strand
TCTTCCTGTGTGTAGCTCTTATATCTAATGAGAAGTGAGCAGGTTTCTATAATTTACAGTTTGCCAGAGCTCTCCAGAGAAACAGATAGGCTTTTTAATTTTCCTGGGTGTATGTTCCAAATGCAGGTAACGGTGTTTGCTAGTGGTTCTCAGGTGAATTCTCCTAACTCTGTAGTCAAAAACATTAGTGGGAGGGTGGTGGGAAGCAGGGAGAAGAGGGTCCTCAGAGCATCATGTCAGTGAGAAGTGTTACGTGACTTTTAGATAAACAATGGAGATCAATGCATTTGTCAATGATTAATAATACATAAATGATGTTAGAATCAGGGAGGAAGGAACAGCTGACAGGAGAGAAATTGAAGTATTTATGGAACGAGGAAGAACACACCAAGGTAAATACATCTGGAGACTGAAATGACAGGAAAGGAGAAGATGGAGTAAAGGTAACATCAGATGGAGAAGAGAAACTCAGATGATTTCAAAGTCAGGTTTACACAGCAGCACACTGGTTTTCTTCAACAGAGAAAGTCCAGGATCCAGGAATCCAGAAGCACATTACTTTCCATATTCATGTAACTGGTTCACTTACTACTTGGACAGCAAGATCCGCTTTTATCTTGTCCGGAGACTTAATTGTTTAAAAGGAAAACAGAACAAAATGGAGGTCTTATCCTACGACTCCAAAAGGGTCTGTAGATAGAATTCAGAGGCCCATGAACTTGAATGGGGGGAAAACACCCTTTATTTTTACTAATCTTTAACTGAAAGTCGGTGTTTTCTTTCATTATGAAGACAGGCCAGACCTCACAGTTGCATTGGAAGCTCTGTGACTCTGTCAGCAAAGGAACTCATAGATACTTTTTGTACCATATTAGAGCTTCTGCAGAAATGTTGTTTATGGCTGTCACTTAAAGTATGACAGCTGTTTGACCCTCTGCCCAATTCTGTTATTAAATGAGTTAATAAATAAGCACATACATTACTATAGTACGAATTAATTTGTTTAAACATTTTTATATAATGGCTTGCTTTTAAACCTTCTGTATTTTATTTTATGCATGTAAGCACATTATTCTCAGAAGGGGTTCAAGAACTTTACCAGCGAAGATCCCCTATTTCAGACTCAGAAAGAGTCTTTATCTAAGATGACATACTTGCTCTGAGGGCACATGAGCCTGCCCTGGTCAAGGACACTCTTAAAACTGCCTGTATTTCTTACTGATGTGACTGAGCCAAGCATCCCACAGGCAGCCTGGGACCCAAATGCTGCAAACCACACAGGACTGTAGTTAGGGGGGAGTCCTATTCTTCCTGTCCTGGGGGGCACCTCCTTCAGTTTATTAGTACATTTTAGTGGTAACACAAACTGATGAGGTTCCTCTGGTCAATTAAAAACATATTACTATAAAATATTATTATTTTTTTATAATTATGTCCATAAAGGCACTACATGAATAAAAATGACACTATGGACACCTACCTGTTTTGGGTCAGGAAGGACTTTACTGTTCACCAAGTTGACACTCATTTCAAGGCTCATATGTTGAGTGTTTCCATGTTTTCTGTAGGTGCAATAATTCCAAACCCAGTTGAAATCAGCAAAGCTTAAGCATGAAGGTGCAAACATTGATTTGGTTTAAGCAATTGTATTTTGCCCACATTGTCTGCACCATCTTGCGTGTATAACACTCTTGTGAAAATTCTGTCCAAATGGACAGACGGCATTGAAGGGGAAAAAATAGGGGGGCTCTATAGTTATAGTGTTCATCTGTTTCCAACAAAGGACGCCCCTACCCAACTCTGCCTCTTCCACGCAGCTACAGTGAGGGACTTCGAGCAGATGGTTCTACCGCGTCAGGCCCACAGCTGTGTGTTTCTGGCACAAGAACAATGTTTGAATTTTGTGCAGAAATTTTGTAAGATATGTTTCTTGTTGCCTTTTCATGAATTGTGTTTGGTAATTTTTTTTAAAATCATAAAGAGTCTGGAGACCATATTGAGAAAATGCTGGCAAGGGCAAGCTATTTGTTCGCTAGCCAGATTTATTTAAAGAGGATCAATCACATCTAATTCCTGGAGGAGAGGCAGCCCACTGGCACCAGCTGTGCATCCCAACAAACTAGAATTTGAACTGCAGCCACTTGGTGTTTCCTCTCCTGCAATTGACAGTTAAACTTCTCCCCAAGCCAGGTAGGTGAAAGCACTGCTGTAGGAAACACAGAGGAGGCTAGAGCTCTTCAGCATCTAGAAAACTCACTCTCTATATCCAACACATATTACAGTGGTACCTTGAGATATGAGTTTAATTCGTTCTGTAACTGAGCTCGTAAGTCAGTCAGCTTGTATATTAAACAATTTTCTCCCATTGAAAATAGCTGAAATAGATTTAATCTGTTCTAGCCCTGTGAAACATCCCCAAACCATCTTAAATTATGAAAAAAGACACGTTTTTAATTAAGAAACACACATGTATACTTTACCAATGCATAACAAAATATATGAAATAAAAGAAAAAAGTGTTATTTAGTACTGTATTCTTACCTTGGAGACAGATGAGTGTGGCTAATGGAGGTGAATGGTGGAAGAGGAGGGAGGGAGGAGGGGATGCAGGCACTGTAGACACGTAAACTAAAACTGCACTTTCTTAACACTAAATGTAAACAGACACTGCATTTTATTTATAAACAAAATTAAAACTGCACTTTCTTTACGTAAAATGAAACCGCAAAAAACTTAATTGTAAAAAAAATGCACTTTCTTAACTTTAAACTTAACCTAAGCTTAACATTACGTATTTTTCATTTAATCATCACCTGTTTTTGCCTTTTTGGCTGCACTTTCAGCACTTTCACTTGCAGGACTTTTGAATAAAAATCTATCCAAAGAACTTTGCTTTTGCCTGCCTTTTAAAATGTTATGGAAATGTGACCAACAAGTGTCATTAAAAAGTGCTGAAGCATGACCAGTTGAAACCTTTTCTAGGTGTTTCTTTTCAATGAAACTTGAAAGCTTCTCCCACATTGCCAGCATGTCTTTAATTTCACTTGTGGAAATCACTTCCTCTGACTCTACCTCCTCCTTACTACTAATCTCTTGCAGAAGCTCCATATGTTGCATCATCTGTAGCTCCTTCAACTCCTCAGTTGAGAGTTCCTCCTCATGTTCCTCGACGAACTTGTTTACATCACCCTCATCTACCTCCATACCCATCGACTTTCCGAGGGACTCAATCTCCTCCAATGCTTCTACCTCAGTCTCAGTCTCTGGTTCGATCCTTTGAAGTTCCTATCTGCAATAACATCAGGCCATAACTTTTTCCATGCCAAGTTCAAGGTTCTTCTTGTAACCCCTTGCCATGCCAAGTCAATAATGCGTAAACATATCACAATGTTGTAGTGATCTTTCCAAAACTCTCAAAGGGTTAGATTTGTATTCTCAGTCACCTCAAAGCAGCAGTGGAACAAGTGCTTTGTGTAAAGCTTCTTAAAGTTGGAAATGACCTGCTGATCCATAGGTTGCAAGATTGAAGTCGTGTTGGGTGGGAGGTAGAGGACTTTCACGAATTTGAACTCATCGAGAAGTCATCTTCAAGACCAGGTGGGTGGGCTGGAACATTTTCAAGGATTAGTAATGCTTTCATTGGAAGTTTATTTTCTTGAAGATATTTCTTTTTTCATTTTTTCTTTTTTTCTTTTTGTATTTTTCTGAAGCTGGAAACGGGGAGAGACAGTCAGACAGACTCCCGCATGCGCCCGACCGGGATCCACCCGGCACGCCCACCAGGGGCAACGCTCTGCCCATCTGGGGCGTTGCTCTGCCGCGACCAGAGCCACACTAGCGCCTGGGGCAGTGGCCAAGGAGCCATCCCCAGCGCCCAGGCCATCTTTGCTCCAATGGAGCCTCTGCTGCGGGAGGGGAAGAGAGAGACAGAGAGGAAGGAGGGGGGTTGGAGAAGCAAATGGGCGCTTCTCCTATGTGCCCTGGCCGGGAATCAAACCCGGGTCCCCCGCACACCAGGCAGACGCTCTACCGCTGAGCCAACCAGCCAGGGCCAAAGATATTTCTTCACTGCAGGAACAAAGACAAGATTTACCCATTCAATAAAAAACTGCTGCAATCAGAGCATCGCCCCCTGGTGGGCATGCCAGATGGATCCCAGTTAGGCGCACGCGGGAGTCTGTCTGACTGCCTCCCCATTTCCAGCTTCGGAAAAATACAAAAAAAACCCCCAAAAAACAAAAACAAACTGCTGCATAACCCATGCCCTAGCATTAGCGTGCCACATAACCTGCAGTTTTTCTTTAAGAATCTTGTGAGTTTTAAAGGCTCGAGGATTTTCAGAATGATACACTAGCAGTGGCTTTACTTTACAGTCACCACTAGCATTTGCACACAGTGCAAGGGTCAGACAGTCCTTCATGGGTTTATGGCCTGGCAGCTTCTTTTCCTCTGTGGTGATGAAAGTCCTCCGGGGCATTTTTTCCAAAACAATCCTGTTTTCATCACAGTTGAACACTTGTTGGGGGAGGTAGCCTTCCTTTGTGATATGCACAGCAAAAACATGCGATGTACTCCTCAGCTGCCTTAAAGTCAGCACTCACAGCTTCACCATCCTCACCACCGAGTGGATGCCAGATCTCTTCTTGAAATATTCAAACCAGCCATGACTTGCCTTAAACATATTTTCTGCTGCCGCTTTTGAGGTTGATGGTTCTTTCTTTTTCAAGTTGCCGTAAATAATACATGCCTTTTCACATATTACAGTCTCCGTCACTGTATCTCCTGCCAGCTTTTTCTCTCTTACCCACACCAGCAGAAGCTTCTCCATTTCTTCATGGATATTTGTCTTTAATTGGGACAGAATTGTAGATCCTTTTGCTGGATTTGCGCTTTTGATGGCATCCTTTTGTTTAAGGATGGTACAAATTGTAGATGTATTGTGGTCGTACAGCCTTGCCAGTTCAATCACTCATACGCCACACTCATATTTTTTTTATTATTTCTTGCTTTACATCTATCGACATTATTCTCTTATTCTTCTTACCACTGTCCTTTACACTCACTTTCTTCAGCCCCATGATATCACACAAAAAAAGTTAGTAAAAAATGCAAAAATGATGCAAGAACTAGTACAGTGCACAAGATTCGACTTGATTCTGTGGGTAACATGTGAGAAAGAACAAGATGCTGGTGTTGTGCTGCCAATACTGGACCTGTGCGCCAATGTGCCAACTAGCGGCAGCTTCCCGAATCATGACCTGTATCTCGGAATTTCACTCTGATCTCGAACAAAATTACGGACCAAGTCGCAACTCGTATCTTAAAAATTCGTATGTTAGTCTGCTGGTATCTCAAGGTACCACTGTATTTCAAACTGAGGGGGAAAGAACTAGAAAGCATCCAGAATTGCTTTTGCTAATGAGGTCCAATGCTGTTTGATTTCATAGACGTGGTAACAGGTCATTGCTGGGTCTACCACAAAGGACTTTTGCCATCTTCATTCTAAGAACAATTTAGAGTAAAATTATGGGAAAGTTTCTGTGTTCCCTGCACTTGCAGGTTCCATTTTGTCTAGGGTTTACTGACTTTTCTGAAATAACCCAGCAAGTCAGAGTAAACACAGACATAAGGTGCAGGCTTCTCTAATTCCAACCACATGTATAATTCAGCAGGACCCACTGATGTATTTAAAGAATACTAAACTGGCCACTTTCTAAAAGCAGAGATGTGAACACAGTGGGTTATAAAACTTTTTCTATTTTGTTTTGAAAGAAAATGCACACTTTCCCCCTGGAAACCCCGTCATTTCCTCTGGTTCCCTTAATCCTAAACTTGGTGTTGAAAATAAATTTTAGGGTAGTTTGCACTATGTTGTTGAAAGGTCTTTGGGACTGCTACTGTTATCAGAGAAAGGGTTCCAGTGCCATTCCAGTGCCGTTATTTGATAGTGTGTCTAGCCGTGTGCAGCTGGCAGCCAGCCCGCACTCGGGGCTGTGTTTGGAGCTGTTCCTGTGATTGACAGGACCCTGGAACAGGGTCAGGGCTTCAGCAGCTGCATGAGGGAGAGATTCCTCTGTCTCCCATCTGATGGATAAACCAGAAGAATCTGGCCGTGCGATTCATATTAATGGCTGTGGCCAGCCTTCCCTTTCATGATTTTCTTGCTTTTTCATTTTGTTTGAGATTGAATTTGAAAGTGAACTTTGTTCCACACTGTAGCCTATGGCAGTGGGCAAATGAGGTAAAACTGCACGGAGGAATAGCACGCGGACTGCACACCAAGAGTTGATGTATAAAAAAATGGAAATGACAAGGGTGGTTGGAGCTGACTTGCTTTAATAGGAGCCGAGGAGTTTTAGAGTGGTGGGGAGAATGAGCTGGAGGTTTTAGTCATCTTCATCTAACTGGCTTTCCTGGAGAAAAGTGAAAGCAAGCTCCAAAGTGCCCAAGCAGACATGAAGAGCAAGGAAATCACAACCATGTCAGCAGCAACCACAACTCAAAAGCCTATACTACACCCATTTGCTGGGGGCCATGGTTTGTTTTGTTAGGAATGAAGAGGCTTCATGGGCTCTGTTAGAAAAGAAAGCCAGAAAGACTAGTGATGACAACAAAACGCAACACCATCTTGAAAGAATAGAGGCATCCCTATCTCATCTTCATCCTTGCCGCATCCGACCCAGATTTCAGATTTGGGAGTGGGGTACATCTGAATTGTAATGAAATTGGCTGTAAACCATTCCCATCTTCCTCACGATCTTACATCCCTGCTACTTCTCTTGCAGTTCTTCCAGCCTGTGGCTTGTCTTCTCCTCCTCTGCTCGTCTTTTGCAGAACAGAAGTGTTTAATTTTAATTAAATCTAGCTTATTGATGATTTCTTTCATGGATGATTTCTTTCATTGGGTGTTGTAGCTAAAAAGTCGTCTCCATAGCTAAGTTCCTCTAGGTTACTGCCTATGTTTTTTTTTTTTTCTAAGAATTTTATAACTTAGTTTTTACATTTAGATCTAAGATTCATTTTAGATTAATTTTTGTAACAAGTGTAAGGTCTGTGTCTAGACCCAATTTTTTATACATGTATGTTTAGTTGTTACAGCACCACTTCTTGAACAGACTTTGTTTTCTCTATTGTATTGCCTTTGCTCCTTTGTCAAAGATCAGTTAACTGTACTTCCATGGTCCTTTTCTGGATTTTCTATTCTGTTCCATTGAATTATCTGGTTTTTGTTTTTTGGGTTTGTTTGTTTTTTTGTGTTTTTTTTTTTCCGATACCACATTGTCTCTATTACTGTAGCTTTATAGTAAGTCTTGAAATTGAGAAGTGTCAGTCCTCCAAGTTTGTTCTTCTCTTTCAATATTGTATTGGCTATTCTGAGTCTTTTGCTTCTTCACCTAACCAGGGGTCCCCAGACTATGGCCCGTGGGCCGCATGCGGCCCCCTGAGGCCATTTATCCGGCCCCTGCCGCACTTATGGAAGGGGCACCTCTTTCATTGGTGGTCAGTGAGAGGAGCACTGTATGTGGCGGCCCTACAACGGTCTGAGGGACAGTGAACTGGCCCCCTGTGTAAAAAGTTTGGGGACCCCAGAAATATTAGAATCAGGTTGTCAATATCCACATAACTTGCTGGGAACATTTCTGGTACATCTTTAACCTGGAATTTCTCACAGTGACCTACCTCAGAATTTTTGATAAATTCTAAAGTCTAGCTCTCCTTGGAAGAATTCTGAAGAAATCAAACTGGAGTGGTTGGGCTCAGTGATACCATTTAAAGCTTTCCTCGGGGATTCTAATGTATCACCGGGGTTGCAAACCATTGAGCTTGTTTTGATCATTGTCTTAACAACCACGATGTTCATGTATTTCCTTAAAGTTTGTTCAAAAAGACATGGCTTTTGTAGAACATTCTCAGAAGGTGTGCCTTCTGCTACTGCCTGCATCGCTTTACACCTCCTAGGTTTTTCTTAATCCCTGTGGCCTTCACTCTGCAGTGAGAAGCTTGGCTTGCCTCAGACAAAATCGTGGACCAGGAAAAGTTATGGTTAGCAACACTTTTTTTTTTTTTTTGTATTTTTCTGAAGCTTGAAACAAGGAGGCAGTCAGACAGACTCCCGCATGTGCCCGATCGGGATGCGCCTGGCACGCCCACCAGGGGGCAATGCTCTGCCCCTCTGGGGCGTCGCTCTGTCTCGACCAGAGCCACTCTAGCGCCTGGGGCAGAGGCCAAGGAGCCATCCCCAGCACCAGGGCCATCTTTTGCTCCAATGGAGCCTCGGCTACGGGAGGGGAAGAGAGAGACAGAGAGGAAGGAGAGGGGGAGGGGTGGAGAAGCAGATGGGCGCCTCTCCTGTGTGCCCCGGCCGGGAATCGAACCCAGGACCTCCGCATGCCAGGCCGATGCTCTACCACTGAGCCAACCGGCCAGGGCCAGCAACACTTTTTTATTTTTATTTTTTTTATTTTTATTTTTTGTATTTTTCTGAAGCTGGAAACGGGGAGAGACAGTCAGACAGACTCCCGCATGCGCCCGACCAGACCCACCCGGCACGCCCACGAGGGGCGATGCTCTGCCCCTCCAGGGCGTCGCTCTGCTGCAACCAGAGCCACTCTAGCGCCTGGGGCAGAGGCCAAGGAGCCATCCCCAGTGCCCGGGCCATCTTTGCTCCAATGGAGCCTTGGCTGTGGGAGGAGAAGAGAGAGACAGAGAGGAAGGAGGGGGTGGGGTGGAGAAGCAAATGGGCGCTTCTCCTATGTGCTCTGGCCGGGAATCAAACCTGGATCCCCCGCACGCCAGGCCGACGCTCTACCGCTGAGCTAGCCGGCCAGGGCCCAGCAACACTTTTTAAAGGAAAAATTCTTATTAAGAAAGCGTTATTGACCCTTGCCGGTTGGCTCAGTTGTAGTGTCGGCCTGGAGTGCAGGAGTCCCAGGTTCGATTCCCGGCCAGGGCACACAAGAGAAGCACCCATCTGCTTCTCCACCCCTCCCCCTCTCCTTCCTCTCTGTCTCTCTCTTCCCCTCCCACAGCCAAGGCTCCATTGGAGCAAAGTTGGCCCGGGCGCTGAGGATGGCTCTATGGCCTCTGCCTCAGGCGCTAGAATGGCTCTGGTTGCAACAGAGCAATGCCCCGGATGGGCAGAGCATCGCCTCCTGGTGGGCATGCTGGGTGGATCCTGGTCGGGCGCATGCAGGAGTCTGTCTGACTGCCTCCCCGTTTCCAACTTCAGAAAAATACAAAAAGAAAAAAAAAAAAAAGAAAGCATTATTGATGACCTTATTTAGCACTGAAATCATTTACTAGATATAAAATAATGATAACATCTACATTTAGAACCCTTTGCTTTTGTTTACATTTCCTCTACTCCAACTCTGCAAGCCCTTATTTTCTTCTTACTTTTTCATCCTTTCCTCTCTAATCTGTTGTTATTTCTATGTTTTCCTCTGTTTTTTCTTCTCCACTGTTCTGTCCTCTTTCTGCGAAGTTCACCAACCTGCATTTCCCTTAGATTTCTTTCGTCATCAGTTTTACTGTTTATTGTTCCACTTCTTGAATCAGCATTTCTTGGACAAAGATCTCAGTGAGGTTTCCTGTAGGCAGTTTAACTTGTTAATTTATTCTAATTGGAAGAGAAGGAGCCAATATGAATGAAGAGAACTCTTGAGTTATCAGATACTAATTTAATAAAAAATAGTCCATATGTGGAGTGTGAACATTGGAGATGGCTACCTACTTGTGATATGACCCTGGGGACATTATTTAGCCATCCTGTGCCTCAGTTTCCTCATTTGTTATATAGAAATCTGGTAGCATAGCACTTACCTCATTAGATTTGTGAATATTGATAATGTTAATGTTTGTTTAGTTCTACTTTACTTGGCACACATAGTAACTGCTTGTTAAGTATTGGATATGAGTATTGTTGCTACTTTCTTTTTTTAAAATTTTATTTAGGAAATTACATTTAACAAGGTGACATGATCAATAAGAGTACACAGGTTTCAGGTAAGCATCTCTATAGCATTTGAACTGTTGATTATGTTGTATACCTGTCACTCAAAGTCAAATCATTTTCTGACATCTTATATTTGTCCCTCTTTACACCCTTTCCCCCCACCCCTCCCCCACATCCCCACGTTTCCCTTCCCCTGGTAACCGCTTCACTTTTATCTATGTACATGAGTCTCAGTTTTATGTCCCACCTATGTGTGAAATCATACAGATCTTGGCTTTCTCTGATTTACTTATTTACTCAGTATAATGTTCTCAAGGTCCATCCATGTTGTAGTAAATGGTGCTATGTCATCACTTCTTATGGCCCAGTAGTATTCCATTATATGTATGTATCACATCTTCTTTATCCAGTCCTCTATCAAGGGACACTTTGGTTGTTTCCATGTCTTGGCCACTGTGAATAATGCTGCAATGAACATGGAGCTGCATGTGTCTTTATGTACCAGTGTTTTTGAATTTTGGGGGTATATACCTAGTAGAGGGATTGCTAGGTCATATGGTAGTTCTATTCTTAGTGTTTTGAAGAACCACCATGCTTTCTTCCATAATGGTTATATAATTTGCATTTTCATCAGCAGTGAATAAGGGTTCCTCTTTCTCCACAGCCTCTCCAACACTTGCTATTACCTGTCTTGTTGATAATAGCTAATCTAACAGGTGTGAGGTGGTGTCTCATTGCAGTTTTGATTTGTATTTCTGCAATAGCTAGTGAAGATGAGCATCTTTTCATATATCTGGTGGCCATTTGTATGTCCTCTTAGAAGAAGTGTCTGCTCAGGTCCTCTCCCCATTTTTAAATTGGATTGTTTGCTTATTTGTTGCTGAGCTTTGTGAGTGAGTCTTTATATATTTTAGATATTAACCCCTTATCGGAGCTGTTGTTTGCAAATATCATCATCTGTGAAGGAAGGTTAGGGAGTAACACTCCTGACAGGGAAGGGCAAAGATTACTTTAATAAATGAAGGAAGAACAATTTACATTTTATGTATATATTGTTTGGATGCAAATGCTCCTCTAGTGTGTAAGCTGACATTTCCCTTGCTGACACTATTCATTTATGTTTAAATTCCTGTATTTATAACCCTAGTAATTTTTCAATTAAATTACTTCTTAGGGTAAAGAGTCTCATAGTCCACAGGGGAATTAAGCAGCTGAAATTTGTTAATCTGGGTGTGACTAGTCTCTTGTACATTAGCTGCTCTGTCTAGTTCTCTCCTGCTTGCATGACAAATCCACACGGTTATGTGCTATGTTGGTTATTGGCCAGGCAGGAAAAAGATGGAAATTTTATTGCTAAAACAGGAGCAGTCCTGGGCCAACCTTGGTGGTTGCTCATCCTAGATAGAAATAAAACTACATATTAGATAGAATTATTATATACCCAGTTATGGAAAAAAAAAGATCCCCATGTTAATGGGTACATAAAGGTGAAAGATACTCTGAAGTACATGAAAGGTTTTCTGGTGTTCACCATAGCTTATGCTCATGTAAATCTTCTCTAAAGCCTTGCTCCCCTGCCCACCCCTATGCATGCAACTCCACAGCTTAGCAAGTGAAACTTCTACCTCAGAGTGTAGGTGTTGTCTCGGTTTTCTACTGCTGAGTAACAAATTACTCCAAAATTTAGTGGCTTAAACAAGCTATAATTATTTCTTATGCCATGGTTTTAGTTGGGTTGAGAATTGAGACTTGACACAGCAGAATATCTTATATCTGTTCTACATGCCTGGGGCTTCATCTGAAAGACTCAAGACCATCTGAAAACTTACAGAGGCTGAAGGGTTTGCGTCTAAGGTGGCTCAGTTCATGGCCTCTCCCTAGGGCTGCTGGAGTGTCCTCACAACATGGCAGCTAGACTCCCTGCCCAGCGCTAGTGATCCAAGAGGGAACATGGCAGGAGTAGAAGTGCCTTATATCGACCAGGATTTGGAATTCACACACCATCCCTTCCACTCCATTCTAACCTTTAGAAGTAAGTCACTGGGTGCAGCCTGCATTCAAGGGGAGGAGGTATGAGTTCTACTTTTTATTTTTCCTACAGAGACAGAGAGAGTGAGTCAGAGAGAGGAATAGACAGGGACAGACAGACAGACAGGAACGAAGAGAGATGAGAAGCATCAATCATCAGTTTTTCGCTGTGACACCCTATCTGTTTATTGGTTGCTTTCTCTTATGTGCCTTGACTGTGGGACCTCAGCAGACTGAGCAACCCCCTGCTCGAGCCAGCGACCTTGGGTCCAAGCTGGTGAGCTTTGCTCAAACCAGATGAGCCCACGCTCAAACTGGCGACCTTGGGGTCTAGAACCTGGGTCCCTGTCATCCCAGTTCAACACTCCATCCACTGCGCCACCGCCTGGTCACGTGAGTTCCACTTTTTGAAGGGAAGGCTGTCAAAGAATTTGTGGACAATTATCGACACAACCAAAGGTATTGTAAACAATTTCTCTTAGTATAGAATACTGGTGATGGTGTGACAATTTCCCGAATTGCTGGTTTTCATTCTAAAAGTAATACTATAGCTAACAATAACATAGTACTTATTATATTCCAGACATTGTTCTGAACAGCTCATCTGCATTCCCTTGCTTATAAAGCATAGCAAAATTTATGAGCTGGTACTATTACTATTTTTGTTTAGCAGATGAAACTGAAGCCATAGAGAGGTCACACAGTAAGGGCCAGAGCTGGGAATCAAACACAGGCAAGCCAGCTGCAGAACGCTTTACTACATGTAACATGATTTTAAAATTAAAAATTTTAATCATTTTAAAATATAAGATTTTTTTAAAATAAAAATTTGTTTTTATTAATTGAATTTATTGGAACGTAATTGGTTTGTAAAACCATATGGGTTTCAAGTGTACAATTTAAATGTACAAGTATTTTTAAAATCTAAATATGTAAAATTTGTTATTTTATTTGTTTTATTACATTATTTATTTATTTATTTTTTCTGAAGCTGGAAACGGGGAGAGTCAGTCAGACAGACTCCCGCATGCGCCCGACCGGGATCCACCTGGCACGCCCACCAGGGGCGACGCTCTGCCCACCAGGGGGCGATGCTCTGCCCCTCCCGGGCGTCGCTCTGCCGCGACCAGAGCCACTCTAGCGCCTGGGCAGAGGCCAAGGAGCCATCCCCAGCGCTCGGGCCATCTTTGCTCCAATGGAGCCTTGGCTGCGGGAGGGGAAGAGAGAGACAGAGAGGAAGGAGGGGGGGGGGTGGAGAAGCAAATGGGCGCTTCTCCTATGAGCCCTGGCCGGGAATCGAACCCGGGTCCCCACACGCCAGACCGACGCTCTACCGCTAAGCCAACTGGCCAGGGCCTATTACATTATTTTATAGCTACCAATCTAGTAGTATTTATAAAAATCTTATTCTCTTTACTTTAAAGTTTTTATGTTATCTAATACCAGACAACTTTGATCATTTTAAGGAATTACATTTTGAAAGGAAAGTCAAGTGTTAGCAAGTTATTAAAAATCATCATAAATGATAATTTTGAGGTCAAAAAGAAATAATGAATGAAAGCATTATGAAATCTTTTTTCTTAAATGAAAAGTGGGGAGGCAGAGAGAGAGACTCCCGCATGTGCCCCGACTAGGATCCACCTGGCAAGCCCCCTACTGGGCGATGCTCTGCCCATCTAGGGCTGTTTCTCTGCTGCTCAGTATCTGAGCTATTTTAGAACCTGAAGTGAGGCCATGGAGCCATCCTCAGTGCCCAGGGCCAACTTGCTCCAACAGAGCCATGGCTGCAGGAGGAGAAGAGAGAGATAGAGAAAAAGATAGAGAAGGGAAAGAGGGAGGGATGGGGAAGCAGATGGTCGCTTCTCCAGTGTGCCCTGACCGGGAATCGAACCCAGGACATACACACACCAGCCGATGCTCTACCACTGAGCGAACCGGCCAGGGCCATGAATTCTTTAAATCTCTCTAGAGTCAATATATACTCCCCATAAAAGGTGGCCTCTCTATTTTCTTATTTTATTTTATTTATTTATTTGTTAAGTGAGAGGAGGGGAGATAGACAGACTCCCGCATGTGCTCCAACCAAGATCCACTCAGCAACCTGGGGCTGATGCTCAAATGAACAGAGCTATCCTGAGTGCCCAACTGGTGCTCTAACCAATTGAGCCACTAGCTACAAGAAGTGAAGAAAGAGAGAAAGGGGAGAAGGAGGAGAAGAAAAGAAAATGGTCGCTGCTTATATGGGCCCTGACCAGGGATCAAATCTGGGACGTCTGCACAATGCTCTATCCACTGAGCAAACCAGCCAGGGCTCTATTTTCCTTTCTACCTTACAACCTGAGGCAAAACAAAATTATGTTTAGGTCATTTGGAAGGTCCCTATTAATTTGGATTTAGCTCATAAGACTCTTTGGGTTTTCTTCATTGTGTGACTTTCTGGAATAATTTCTTTCTCTGTGAACTTACCAGTCAAATGTCAGTGGAACTGGGAAAGTCCTAAGGTACTCATTGTTATAAGAGAGTGAACACCCCTCAAATGGCTCACTGCCACCTTCACCAGGGCTTGTTATTGTACACAATTGGCCATGGGTGGAAGCTGCGATGGCTGATGAGGTAATGTACAGCACTCTGAAACCGAAGGATAAACATGGGCAAGAGGAAGTCAATCAGGTGCAAGAGAAAATGGCAGTGTGAGCGAGGAAACAGCATAACAAACCAACTGTGCAAATGGTCTATTTTATTTATTCAACAAACCTATAGCACTTACTATGTGCCAGAAACTATTCTATGCTTTTCCTTCTTTTTAAAAAATTACATTTATTGCAGTGACATTGGTTAATGCAGTGACCCAGGTTTCAGGTGTACCATTCCACAACGCATCCTCTGTACACTGTACCACATGTTCACCACTCCAAGTCGAGTCTCCTTCTACCACCATTGTGCCCTTTCCCCTCTTCTACCTCCCCCATCACCCTTCCCCTCCCATAATCACCACACTGTCTGTGAGCTTTCTTTTCTAGTGTTTTTCAGATGTTAATTCATTTACCCTCATAACCGTGAGAGCTCACAACTATTTATGGGTCTCATTTTAAAGATGAAAATTTGTTCAGAAGCACCAAGTAGTTAAGTCACTTGCCCAAGGTCACAGGACTCATGAGAACTGGGAGTTGGAGTTCCAATAAGGGGTGCTTGAGCCCCAAATCCTGAAGTCTACCCAATCTGCAAATGTTGCCTCCTCATTTTGCCTGAGAGATGAGTCTGCTCATGAAGGATCACATCATTGCTGATCTCAGAATAAAAGCCAAGTTTTCATCTGAATGTACAGCTAGGCATCTCCCATAGAGAATTACTGAGGGAGGAAAAAAACCCAAAAAACAAAACCTCTTTAGCTAACCAAATGTCAGTAGCTAAAAAGTCTAGCCCAAACTGATATATATATATATCAGTTACATACTTTCTAATATTTCCCAGATGTACAGACACAATATTAGAAGAGCATTTAATGTAACAGTCCTTTTGGCATGTAAATATTGGTGACAGGAACCTTTAAGGCTTCATAAACAGAGCACACAGGTGTTAGAGAAGCAGCTGTGAATAAAGGCCAGGTCTTTTCAAACAGAGAGAAATGATACAATAAAAGGGCTATATAGCCTTATGTTTTAGGCTTATGACCTTTGTTTCATTAGGTGCACCTTTAACTGTGATAAACATCCACTTAAATGATATCATTCCCTTACAATTACAGAAGGGTCATACATAATACACTAAGTTTTCTGGCAGCTTATGTGTTAGTCATGCATATTTCATGAGCTGTTTTATTCCCCAAGTCACTTTCAAGCAATGCTCAATCCCATGTCTTTGGTGCCTGGGAAATAAAGGTCTTGTTCGTAAAGAAATCTCGGAGCAATTATTGTAGCTCTATACTTTATTAATGAGAGCAACCAAATGGCCTGTTTGCAATAGCTGACCAGTACTATTATAATTTTTTTTCCTTAGTATACATGATTCTTCTTATTTATTAGTAGGTGTGGGAAGCATGCTTCTCTGATTTTACTTGCCCAGTGTAAATTGTTTGAATGGTGCTGAGTGATGGAAGGCGATCAGCCATAAAGAGAATACTTGTAGCAACCTAACGAATATAAAAAGAAAAAAAAAGGAGTCATATCTCCAGGCCTAAAACACGCTCAGTACTGAGGGTCAGCAAAACATAGATCAGGGGTCCCCAAACTATGGCCCAGCCCGTGGGCCACATGTGGCCCCCTGAGGCCATTTATCTGGCCCCTACCGCACTTCTGGAAGGGGCACCTCTTTCATTGGTGGTCAGTGAGAGGAGCACATTGACCATCTCATTAGCCAAAAGCAGGCCCATAGTTCCCATTGAAATACTGGTCAGTTTGTTGATTTAAATTTACTTATTCTTTATTTTAAATATTGTATTTGTTCCCATTTTGTTTTTTTACTTTAAAATAAGGTATGTGCAGTGTGCATAGGGATTTGTTCATAGTTTTTTTTATAGTCCGGCCCTCCAGCGGTCTGAGGGACAGTGAACTGGCCCCCTGTGTAAAAAGTTTGGGGACCCCTGACATAGATCATGGTTCGTGGAGTGTGGTCAGGCAATCTAAGTGAGTCAACATCTGTTTGTACAATGCGATGTTTCCCCCAGCTGCATCAGCTGGTAGGAAAGAAAGTGTTGGAATGATAATAAGCAGACAGGAAGTTTGCAATAACAATGAAATATAAGCCTCTTTATAGGCTCAGTATCTTTTGTGGGCAATTTCCTTTTTCTCTGTTTTCAAGACTCTGAGTTCATCCAGACAGCTTCATCTTTCTGAAATCTCCCTCCACACACAGAATGTGATCAAGGAAATGTGAATCCCATCTGCCAGCTTTTGTGGGTCCACTTTCAGAGTTAGTTAAAACTAAAAACAATTTACTTTTGAAAAATAATTCTGGCTTTAAAAACATCGCCCATGCAAAAAATAACTTCATTGCCTTTTGCCTCAGAAAACCCGCCCCCAACCATCATATATGATTTACTCTAAAATGATAGTATCTGAGCCAGGTTAGAGTCCGGGCATTTTAATCATATCTATTGGTTCAATAGCCTACCTTGCCACACCATCCTGCCCCAAACAAGTTTGTGTTAAAGCCTTTGTTCTGCATTTTCCAAGGTACAGAGAGAAGTGGGGTGGGGGTGGGGCGAGAGGGAGATGTTTCCTTTTAAACCAGCTAAATTAATATTTATGGAAATGATTAATCTAAAAAGGTTATAATTATCTTTAAAATGGTGGCGGCCATTGAAGTGTAAATCCTAGTGTTGGGGAGAGAGCTGGTGTCCTAGTGCCTGGGGCCGCCTGCCCGGCTGCCACAGCTGCAATTGATCATGGCAAATCAAAGGGAAGGGAGACATCTCTGGTGGCAGAACCAGGGGGGAAAGCGAGCACAGAACAGAAAGATGCTCTGTTCTTTGGGTTTGCTATCAAAAAAAAAGAAGAACTGGAATGTGTTTCAAATCTCTCTTCTGTTGAATTTGCAGCCCTTCAAAGCTTACCCACAATAAATAAAGTTTTCAAAACCCATAGACTCTAAAAGATTCATTGAAAATTCCTCTGAATTAAGCAGCCTCACTCTCTCTTCTTCCCTCCCTCCCTCGCTCCCGCCACTCCCCTCCCCGCTCTCATTACCAAAGCCAGCGCAATTGGAAACAAATATGAATTAGATGATTAAATATGAGGCGTATTTAAACTACTTGAATGCTTTTATGGATAGTCTAGTTTTTGTTTTTGTTTTTTTGCCCACACTTCTAAAAAGTGTGTGTGTTGGTTACACTGTCGAAGAAGAAAGACACGCTGGTCTGAAGAAGAGAGTAAGAGGGAAAGGAAGAGAAAGCGCTGAGAAGCAGGGGCTGGAAATGGGTCCCCTGTGTCGAGCAGCTTCCCCAGGCCAAGGCTTCAGAAGTTCAGCAACAAATGACAGGAGACAACCGGAATCTTCTCCAGTCCCTGAATATTACTGACTGTGTAGACATTTCTCAAGGTCCATTAAATTCTATTTGACGTACATTAAAAAAGATTTAATCACAGATGCCAGTCAGCTAACCAACCCATTAATCTAGCTGTTTTTCCTAAGAAAATTGTATTTAAAAAGGTCTTTTTTTTCTCAATTTAATTTAGTCATCCTTTTAAATTTCATGTATTTATCATGTAAATGTGCCTTATTTGCAAAAGAAAAGCACAGATTCAATGAAATAAATAGTTATTTCATTAAAATGGATACAAAAAACCCTGTGATTAGGGTAATTAATTTGCACACTAAAAGCTATCTTCCTGGTTCAGATCATTAATATTGATGGCCTTCGATTTTGTTCTCAGTAATGTTCCTTGAAATATACTCAGAACTGTCACCAGGGCTGAAAGAGCAGCCATTGGAACACAAGTAAAAAGGAGGCGTCTGTGAACACGGGGGACCCACCACCCTTCCCTCTTCTTCAGCCAATAGATAGCACAGAGCTCGGAGAACTGTGTCCCAAAATAAACCGGACTGGTTCTGTCTGAATGAGCTGGTGCGGTTTATTTCATCTCAAATGTCAGTTATTGATGCCTGGCACTTATTGACGTGTGTCTTCTTTTGGAGGAGGAAAGACATTTAAATTGCAAAATACCATTACAGGAGATTATGTCTGGGTACCACAGACTGTTATGCATAGCATTGCTAGATAACAAAGCAATGCCTGTCAATATACCTTTCTCATTAGATGTTCATCTGCATGTTATGCAAATGGATTTGAGCAGGTTTCCACTTTGATAGCTCCCTGCCACAAGTTTGAGTCAAGGCACATATTTTGTTTCTGTTCTGTTCGGCAGATGTATTCCACCAAAGACCTTGTAGAAAAGGTGTCATATCAGTGCGGTACGCTATCAAATGTAGCTGTAGGCTGCATTCACGTGAAAATCAAATTCTGGCACAATTTTCGATTGCCTCACCTCGCTGTGTCAGTATGCTCAACGTTCCTGGTGATGGAAAACAAATTAGCATTCTGCTCTAGACGGGTATGCGTGCAAACAGAATCATAGCAACGCAGGAGCTGGTTGGTATTTGAACTTGCATTTCAGGGCTTATTGACAAGGCTGTGGCTCATGCTTTTTAATTACAGATAGAAGTGTGATTTGCAAGAATGGTTTTCATTTTTCCAATCCCCCCCTTTTTTTTGACACATTGCACTTGAAGTTCCCCTTTCAAGTGGTTATAAAGTTGTCCAAAGTTAGCCAAGTGACCCTCTTGCTCTGCTACGCTCACGCTTACTTTAGATCACTAAATGTCTTCCAAATATAAGCGTTCCAGAACGGAAGTCTTGAACAAGCTCTGTTTTTGTTTCGTAAGAAGTGTTTGTGTTCGCATTTTAACACTTTTACTGAGTGCAGATTGTGTGGAGGCCTCTGTGCCACCTCTGATCTTGACAGGGTGTGTTCCCTCTCTGGTCCTGCACTCACCCTGCCTCGGAAAATGCTTTCGGTTTTTTAGCTCTGTGGTTTGAACAGCAGAGAAATAATTTAGAGAGTATCAAGTGGGTTTCTATGTTGTTTTCTATGCAACACAAAACAAAATAAAAATCTAACCAGAATTCTTCAGAGACTGGGGATTGTACTTCAGCTCTGGAAAAGAAAGAGAGAGAGAGAGAGAGAGAGAGAGAGAGAGAGAGAGAGAAGGTGGGGAGAAAAAAAATGAAGTTTTCTAAATCCACCGCATGGCGACTCACTGGGGCTTCCTTGCCCACCTTGCTTTGCGCACTGCTCCAAGTGGGGCTCGCCGGGTGCCCTGCAATAAGGCAGGGTGCCGCTGCAGAAGCAACGTGCTAATTAAAAAGAGAAACACGCCACAATCTGCTTGTTATTATTCATGGCAAGTGTGCAGCAAAGCACTGAGCGGCTTGCTTTTAAAATAAAAGCTTTTTTTTTTCTACCTCATTTTTCCTTTCTTTTCATTCCCTTTTTGTTTCTTTTCTTCTTTTACTCTATTTTGTTTTCCTGCTCTGCCTTGTTTAAAAAACCACGTAGGGTCTCAAAGCTTTTTTCTAAGGAATGACATTGAAAAGACATTGCCCCAGGTTTGGTAGAGCAAAAAGCCTGAATCACTCCTACTGTTTAATGTCATGCCTTCCCCACCCTCTTATTATTTTTTTTAAACAGCTATTCACCCATTACAATATGCTTTCCACACTATGCTTTAACCGACTCCAGATTAACAAGTAGGTGAGATGAGTAGGGAGTATTATTCTAGGATTTTTTTTTTAAGCATTAAGAAGGAATGGTAATAAGAAAAGCAGTTTTCTATTCCCAACTGCAGACATTAGAAAGGATTTGTAGCCTGACTATTAAGCCATGTTCATATTTATTAAGATGCCAGGCACTGCTAAAAGGAGAAATACCATTATTTTTAGAAATATTAATCAAACCACATCCCCTTCCCCAAATAAAATCCAAATTCAAACCCCACAAACTTGGACTTTGGGATTCCAGTATCTCTTAGGGGTAAAATGAATAATGATTTTTGTTAACACTAACTTCTGCAATTGGCTTTCTGGTACCACATTAAAAGGAAGCCATGGCCCTGGCTGGTTGGCTTGGTGGTAGAGTGTCAGCCTGGTGTGTGGAAGTCCTGGGCTCAATTCCCGGCCAGGGCACATAGGAGAAGTGCCCATCTGCTTCTCTACCCATCACCCTCTTCTATCTCTTTATCTCTCTCTTCCTCTCCTGCAGCCAAGGCTCCATTGGAGCACAGTTGACCTGGGCACTTAGGATGGCTCCATGGCCTATGCCTCAGGTGCTAGAATGGCTCCAGTTGCAATGGAGCAATGCCCCAGATGGGCAGTGCATCGCCCCCTAGTGGGCTTGCCGGGTGGATCCTGGTCGGACACATGTGAGAGTCTGTCTCTCTGCCTTTCTGCTTCTCACCTCAAAAAAATAAAAATAAATAAATAAAGGAAGCCATGATAACTGTTATTCTGAATTTGCCTTCTGAAGCATCTAAGAAGTCTAAAATGAGCAGTCTACTCACAGACTTCATTATTCTCCCTGATGTTGGGATCCTTATCTTCCAAGTGTGGTGGCTCCGAAATATCAAGTTCATGTGGCTTCTTCAAGAACAGAGCAGTAAGAACCCTTAAATAAGTACTTGTTCCATTACATTTAGGGAACTTGGGAAGCAATTAAATATGGTTTTCATTTATTTTTTTTCAGGCAGTGCTCCTTAAATAAGATGTACAAGCTCTTTCCAGTCGTAATTTGGCTTGCTAGATGTAAGGTCCCTTGATATTTCTGATGTTACCTTTTAGTTTCCCAAAAAGTATGAACTTTTGCTTTAAAAGAGCGTTTTTATATAGAAAGAAAAAGCTGAACTTTTATGCATTGACAGTCCCCAGACATTTACGAATGGGCTGTGTTATGTGAAGCTATGGTTCTATGTTCATGCTGGGATTACTTCACTCCAGCTGCTGGCGTGTCCTGCTGACTCCCACTTTTTTATAGCAGAGTTGTGATGTTGTAAGTGACACTGCACTGTTTGGTAGGCTGGCTGGATTGTCTTTGGTAATCTTGTCCTGCTACTTGATGCTATTCAGTAGAGTCTGTGTGTTATTCAAAGAATTGGATAATGTCATAGTGCCAGCTCCGGGGAACTCTGGAGACTTCATGATTTATCTATTCATTTTGAACCAAAGTAGGCTGCTGTGTAACTTCTATCCTGATTGGTTGCACAATTGAGGAAATACCTATTTTAGAAAAGGGTTGACTTATTTCCTCTCTCAGCCCCTGATTAGGTGCTGAAGGAAAAAATTTCATATCTGTTCTGGTACATGTCTTATTTCTTCCTTATTATGGGCTGAATGGTGCCCCCCTCCCCACATTCATATGTTAAAGTCCAAACCACCTTGTCCCTCGCAGTGTAACTGTATTTGGAGAGAGAGCCTATGAAGAAGTGATTCAGATAAAATGAGGCCGTTAGGGTTGATGCTAATCCTCATAAGGAGAAGAAATTTAGACACTCACAGAAAAACTAAAGATGTACCCACACAGGGGAAAAACCACGTGAAGAGGCAATAAGAGTGTAACCATTTGCAAGACAAGGTGAGAGATCTGAGAAGAATCTAATCCTTGCCAGCACCTTGATTTGGGCTTCCAGCCTCCAGAACTGTACAAAAATATATTTTTGATGTTTAAACCACACAGTTTGTGGTATTTTGTAATGACACGCCTACCAAGTAAATATACCTTGTTTAGATGTTATGGGCTACCTTTTCCTTGATTGTAGAACATCTCCATTACAATCATAAACTGAATAAAATAGTGATGAGTAATCTATACAGTTCACTAAGTTTACAAACGGCTGTCAGTGTTCATTTCAAGTTGGTAAATTAGAAAACCACTTCTGCGATGCTAATTTTGAAATGTGTCCTCATTTTAATGGCTAAAAAATCTGTTCTAATTTTTGCCTTGGCAGTCTTACATTCAAGAGGATTCAAAGCGATTTCATTTTGAATTTTTAAAATGAGGCTTTTGTATGATTTTTATTTTTGATTAATTGATGCTTGTTAAAAACATGTCAAAAGCACTCTATATAAAGAAAGGATTCACCAGATTAAACTGAAATGGCTATACTTGACAAAAATATGATAATACTGATCCTGTCCTGATAATTTTGATTTATATCATGGATTTTTTTTTTGCTTTAATTTTGCTTTTAAAAATACTTTTCTACGGTTTTATTTTTTCTTGATTCCTGAGTATTTTGTACCTCTTACATTTTGCCCCTGAGCGCTTCACTTGCCTCACCCTAGTCGAGTCATGAATGTGTAGATAAGAGGGTATTTCCAATTATACCAGGGCACCCTTTCTGCTTCCACAGCCAGTGGGTTTATTTCCCAAACTTTCCCCCATAATTCTTCCAAACAATGGCTTAGAGGATGACTCTGCTGGTTGGGAAACACGTGGATGTTAGTACCCCACCTAGAAAAATCCCCACAAGTCTCTAACTCGTTTCACTTTATAGTTCCTGTAAGTAAGGAGATTATTGGCTGAGTTTCTGATAAAACTTTTCTTCTGGGTGTGTTTGTGAGGATGTTTTTGGAGGAAATCAGCATTTAAATTGGTAGACTGAGTAAAGAAGGTCACCATCACTGGTGTGCATGGACATTATCTAATCCTTTTAAAGACTGAATGGGAGAAAGACTGAGTAAGGGTGAGTTTGCCTTGTTTGAGGTGGGACGTCTATCTTCCCCTTCGCTTGAACACCAGTGCTCCTCATTTTCAGACCTTTGGACTCACCCTGAATTACAGCAGTAGCTTTCCTTGTTCTGCAGCTCCTAAATCAGTGTTTTTCAGCTGCTGGTCTGCGGCCTGGGGCTGGTCTGCCAGAAATTTTATGCTGGTCTATGCAAGAGTTAACTACCCTGATGTTGTATGAAAATTATAGACCCCGTGATTTTAGTTGAAATTGCTTATGCTCAGAGTGATTGCTACTTATAACCCTGTATCATCAATGAAAATACTATTGAGTTTCTTAGATATATTTGGAACTCATAGCCTCATTCAAACAACCTTTTTCATGGTATAGAGCATTTACAAATTATGCTCAACAGATAAAAAGCATTTGGACACACTTATGTAGTATTCAATGCATCGTACAAGGAGAGTTCAGAAATCAAGCACCAGCTTGTACCATGTTGCACTGATGGCACGGTAAGATAAAAGTTTATTTGTTGTCTGTTTCTGTTTCTGGCAAGTTGGGTTATGCACAGGCTCTAACTCCCACCCCTATTACTATAGGTCATTTTTTCCCCCCACACATGCATAATAGTGTTTGGACAAAGTTATGTAGTGTTTAATGCATCATACATGTGGTGTTCAGAAACTAAGCACCAGCTTGCACCGTAATGCACTGTGGTGCACAGTATGACAAAACTTTATTTGTTGTGTGTTTTTGTTTCTGGCTGCCTCCCTCTCTTCATAGTACATTTTTTCCTCACACTTATGCAAATAGTTGTGCATATACTTGCTTGTTCAGTATATATCTATATGGTTTGCAAATAAATTATCCTGTGTTTTAGTGTTGCTGTGCTGTAAATTTTAAACCCTACAAAATGGAAAGAAAAAACAACAAAACATTTAACCTTCTTTAAAACAAAAACAATAGTCAAAAGAAAAGTAGTGATGATATGAAAAGCTAACCAAGTACTAATGCTTCAAGTTTAAGAGAAAGAGTGAAAAAGAAATGCATTAGTAATTTGGAACATGCCCCCCCCCCCCAAAGAAAAATGAAAGGAAAAAAGGAAAGAAAATGAAGGAAGGAAGGGAGGGAGAGAGGGAGGGAGGGAGGGAGGGAGGGAGGGAGGGAGGGAGGGAGGAAGGAAGGAAGGAAGGAAGGAAGGAAGGAAGGAAGGAAGGAAGGAAGGAAGGAAGGAAAGAAGATAGAAAGAAGAAAGAAAGAAAAGAAAGAAAAAGAAGGAAGGAAGGAAGGAGGGAAGGAAGGAAGGAAGGAAGGAAGGAAGGAAGGAAGGAAGGAAGGAAGGAAGGAAGGAAGGAAGGAAGGAAGGAAGAAAGAAAGAAAATAGAAAAGAAAGAAAAAGAAAGGAAGGAAGGAAGGAGGGAAGGAAGGAAGGAAGGAAGGAAGGAAGGAAGGAGGGAAGGAAGGAAGGAAGGAAGGAAGGAAGGAAGGAGGGAAGGAAGGAAGGAAGGAAGGAAGGAAAACTTTGTTAGGCAGTATGATAAGGAATATTTAAATTTTGTTGACTTTGTGACGCCTGTTAGTGAACTACTGTGATGGTACTTGTGTGTAATATGTTCTGAAATTCTGTTAAATGATGGCATGAAAATATTACACAACCAAATAAAAAGCCAAGCCATAGTCAGCTGGCCCTCTGATTATAGGATCACACTATTCAAAACAACAAAAGCAGCAGTGACAACTATTACTATTATTTGTAGTAGTCGTGTGGTATTAGTTAAAAGCACAGGCAAGAGAAGCAGAGACAAGGGGTCTTAAAAGTCAGTTTTGCCGTTTATTTAACAGTAACAAGCCTCAATTTCCTCACAAGCAAAAATAATAATAATAATAATAACATGTCAATTTCATAGGGTTGCAATGACATGTGTTTAATATATCTGACATGTAACAATCATTGAACATGTAACCTTACTGAGGTGTCATTGCTTGCATTCTTCTTGAAAATGCTTATTGCTCTTGCTTTTGTCATATAGTTGTTTCTTGTGTTTCTAATATTGAGAAGGAGCACATTCAGATGCCAAGCAGAAACTTCTTTACTGGTTTTAAATGCCAGTAAAAATGCTGTCTACTTCTAGAATTTAATCACTCTTCATGGCTCTTATTGTCATGATAACCTCTTGAAAAGTTAAGTCAAAGTTCACTGTTTTCATCCTTGAGTTAATGGTTTCTTTTTTCCCCCTCAATAAAAGAAACTGCATTAAAAAAATTATACTGGTACCTTCCGATGAATATATGTATGACCTAAAACGAGAGGGTTTTTTTTAGAGGAGAACAAAACGTATAAGAATGCAGAATTCTTATACATTCTGGATTATATTTCTGTGCTATTTCTCAGATTACTATTTGACCTTGAGAAAGTAACTTTTCTTTGGATTTCAGTTCCCCATGGGTCCAACGGAGGTGACAGGACTCATTAGCTGGTACACATTTCTACCTTATAAAAAAGGGATTAATGAGTCAATGTTTGTAAACAGCTTTGAGCTCTTTGGGAGGCAGATGTTGTATAAATACAAATTATTAATAAAGTATTTATATGATGATTGCAGGGAATGTTAACAGTCCTTGAGTAAAGAAGTCATCAATTATTTGGCACATTCTGTGGGAGTGGAAGGAGGGCTACAGAATAGCGACGCTTGACGAGCTCGGCAAATACTTGGAGACACAGACTATGAAATGAGAATGGCAGCAATTGCCATGATAGCAAGAAATTGTTTTAGTGAGGATCTTTCAGGTTAAAAGGGTGGGGAAATAGTTTAGGATATCTCAATATTAGTTATTCACTGTAAAGAATATCTGAGAAACATGAGATCATATTCTGACAGCTAAAAAAATCAGACCCCAAAGAAGTCTAACCTCACTCATCCTGTCCAGAGAAAGGAGCTCTTGATATCTCAGAAGACATCTGTGGACTTCATCTTTATCTTTTCTGCTTTACTCATTATGTGCCAAGTTTCTCTCTTATCCTGTAGGATAACAGTTTTATGTTTTTATTCACCCCTTGCCTTCTTTTGAGTTATGGCTGCTACAACCTCATGGTTTCTGCTTAATAACTTTTGTCTATATGGCTCTTGGCTTTTGCTTCTTTCTCTTGTCAGTGGCCCTCTCTCATATCTTGTATTTTAACATCCAGAGAGGGAGGATTTGAGCAGTCTGGTCAGATTCAGTTACTAATGAGCATAAGGAGAACCTACTGGGCAAAGTCCTCATGTTTGCTTACATCACAGGCCTACTCATGCTTATTTATCGGGTGGGAGAATCCCTTTGCTTTAGACACTAATTGTTATTGCAGTGAATTGTGAAGAAAATTGTAGGGAACATTAGATAAGAAATATCTTTGGAAAGAAATAGTCTTAGAGCACTGAGCCCCAAGGTGGCTTAAGGGCAGGGCAGCTCAGTGCTACTTTGACTGTTCACAAGTGAGAATGAAGGCAGTGACGAATCAAGGGTAAGGTGCTGTTATTTATCTCTATAAACATTTTAGGTTCTTTATATGTTAATCTTTCTGAATATTTAAAAAAGGGAATGTTTCAACTTGGAAATAATGCTTTCTTTGTTGCGAGTGTTTGAGAAAATTATTATTTTGGTGGCTTTAACCATAAAAGTTTTGTGTTTAAATATGTTCATCTATTTTGTTAATGGTCTCTGGACTTTGTGGCATGATTAAAACATTTCTTTCACCGAAATTATAAAAATATATCTTCTAGTAATGTTTTCTAGTACTTTATAGTTCTGTTTTGTTTGTTTTTAATTTTTGATATTTAGTCTTTCTTATGAAGGTGGAGGAAGCATAACAGTATAAGGAAATGTCAATAAACTAACTTTAGTCTTTGAGAGATCAAAAAATGAAATAAAGATAGAGGCCCTTTAAAGTAATGACATTATTAATTTTTAAACAATTTTTAAAAATTTATATAGAAAAAATAAGTAGTATAATTTTCCTCCACTCTTCATTAAACAGTTATAAAAACTGACCATATAGTAGGCCACAGGCAAACTTCCACTAAATTCTCCAAGAGGTTAACCTCTCTCTTCTATTAAAACTCAACTACTTTCCTAAGCAAATTCTGGGTGACATAGCTGATTAGAATTTAATCTGAAAAGAATTTACAGATAAACAAATATGAAACAGTACTCGTAAAAAATTTTGGGATACAACAAAATCTCTATTTAAAAAAATTATATAGCATTAAGGGATTTATTGTTGAGTAAGAATAAAAATAAATAATTGATTGTTTTAATTCAAGAAATAAGGAAAATAGCCATACCCAATTAAAGCCAAGAAAATAAGAGAGAAGAAGAAAGGTAAAAGAAATATTAAATAGTAGTAGTAAATAGTCACCAGGAATACTTAGACAAACATTGAAATAATTAACTAGAACAGAGGAAAAAGGTAGATTTGAGAAGTAAATATAGGAATTTTAAAAAGCTTAATAATGGAACCAAACCATTGGCTATTCTAAATAGGGGGAGGGAGGAAGAGAAATGTGCAAGTAACCCAAGGAAAACCATAGCCATAGAGGAAAAGTCATGACTGTGCTTCAATGGACAGTGAACTTAAAATTCTCAAATTAAATAAATGAAACAATATGAACGACAGGTCAAACAATATAAATGACCTGAAAAAATATGAATAACCAAAACTGACCGAAGAGAATTTGAAAACCCGAGTAGGTAAACCATGAGGACATAGTAAGTAGAGGAGGATGGCAGTGGCACAGGACATAGTAAGATAGATCGTTGAGCAAAATAACAAATCCAGACCTAATATATATGAAACTGTGACAAACAAGAAGGGGGAGGGTGCCTCAAAGTAAAATGAGGGGAAAGAGGATTTTTTTATTATTATTATTATTTTCACCACTCAGACTGCGTTCTCTCCCTCTTTCTTACTCTCCCAAAGGCAGAGAAGAAGGATCGTCAATGGCAAAAGGCAGTTGCATAAGCAACATCAAGAGCCGGCTTCACGCTCAGGAGAGAACACTGTAACTCCTCCTCGTGGTTTCGGGTACTCTACACGATCAGAGAAACTTCTCTAGTAACAAACTATAGAAATGATCCCTGAAAGTATAGTCTTGAAAGAGGAGTTTTTGACCAAGTGTGCTGGGTAACTCAGTCAACATTTTGAAATCAATCATTATCCTTACTTCATAACTTACACCAAAATTATTTTTAATCAAATTAAATTTAAATTAAAAAACCCAATTATGGTAAAATACAGGTGAATATTTATATCGTCTTGAGAGGGAAGGCGGACAAAAGCCACAAAGCAAATGCCATTGGAGGTAACCAGGTTTAAATTTAAAAGATTTGTTTTCAAAACTACTCAAAACTATCAACTCATTTTAAAAAGGACTTGGGATAATATTTGCAATATATGTCCTAGAAAAAGTGTTGATCTTCTTAATACATAACAAGTTATGTCAGTGGACTCCATTCATGCACATTGGAACACTCTAGGAGCAGGAAGATTAATGCAAGAAAATGGAATAAACAGTCCCCAAAATAACAAAACGCCATTTATTGATCAACTCTCAAATGCCAAGAATATTCTCACAGGGGGGTATTTTTAACCCATGTGTAAGAGGTTAGGATATGAAAATCTTCAATGGGCCAAATGCTGTTCCAGAGAAAATACATATATTAAAGGTATATTATAGGTGGAGCACGGGGAACTTTTAGGGCAGTGAGACTGTTTTGTGTGATACTATAATGATGGGCACATGTCATTAGACATTTGTTAAAACCTATCAAATGTGCAACACTGAGAGTGAACCCTGATGCAAACTGTGGACTTTGGATGGTAACAGTTTGTCGGTGTAGGTTCATTGACTGTAACAAATGGCCCGCGGAGAGGGATGTGGAGAGTGCAGGAGGCTGTGCCTGTGTTAGGGAACCCTCTGTACTTTCCACTTAATATAGCTGTGAACCTAAAACTGCTCTAAACAAAGGCGTATTGAAGAGGCTAACTCTGTGAGCCATGTCACACGGTACAGTTTTACATTTCTTCATTCTCTGTTTTCAACTGCTTTGTCAGATTCCCCTGGTCAAGTCTCTAGGTCAGAGTCTATAACTTCACATTAATGTCTGGACCATTCTGAAACTTTAATCTCTCCTCTCTGCCCCTTAGAACAGTTGTAGCTGGGACCCTGACAGCTTGAGTTGGTGGGTGAAGACGGTCGGTGATTTTGCTTGGAGAAACCTTCCTGCCTCTTCAAGGCTTTGCTCCTCCTGTGGGTTGGGGCAAAGAGTGGGGAGATAAAGTAGACAGGTGTGTCCTTACCTAGTGGATGATATTGCAGGCAGGTCTCCATTTTCTGTGTCTGCTTCTCTTCATGTTGAGCTTTCATATGGGATGCATGTCTGAATACTATGGAGAGCCCTATCACACTTCTCCATTGCACTGTTCCTGACCTGGGGAATCAAGCTTTAGACACAATTCTTCCTTCATCTCTCAGCTCCATCTTATAGTCTATTGCTGTTGGTGTCCCTTTGCTCAGTGGTAGGTCTCCTACGGAGTACTGGCCAGGGAGACAAAGTATGAGGCACTTTCTCTAGAGTCCAGTTAAGCATCCTGTATTCTTGCCAAAAAGCATATGTGTAGGCAAGTTTTTTGCCATTCTCTGTCATTTCTTTTCAATACTTCTCTAATCCCACAAAGCCAGGGCTAAATTAGCAAGTCCACTGACTAAGCAGGTGTCCAATTAAGAGTCACATGTCATTTCTCCCTTCCTATTATCACACTGTTCTCTATGAGTAACTCTTTTGGAATATCCCCCTCTTTATCTTGGCTTGAAAGTGTGGGAAAAGTGGTGTATTCTGTAAGGTCATGTGATACTTGACTGATTTCCTTCTCTGTTCTGGTCAGTCTTCTAACATAGATTGGGAAGGGGGTTTAGGTGAGAAATTGTGGTACAAGCTGGTTATAGCCAGACCCAAGGTTCACACTTTAATAAGCATTCAGGAGAGGTGTCTAATCTCATAGGTAGGTGCCTTTCTTTTGAATGTGTTATCTTTAGAACATGTCTGTTTGAACAATATATTGGTCTAATATAATACATTCTAGTTTCAGGGCAGCAGCAAAGGTTCCTCTTAGAACAGGGGTCCCCAAACTTTTTACACAGGGGGCCAGTTCACTGTCCCTCAAGACTGTTGAAGGGCCAGACTATAAAAAAAAAAAAACTATGAACAAATCCCTATGCACACTGCCTATATCTTATTTTAAAGTAAAAAAACAAAACAGGACAAATACAATATTTAAAATAAAGAACAAGTAAATTTAAATCAACAACCTGACCAGTATTTCAATGGAAACTATGGGCCTGCTTTTGGCTAATGAGATGGTCAATGTCCGGTTCCATATTTGTCACTGCTAGCCGTAACAAGTGATATGACGTGCTTCCGGAGCCGGGACGCATGCATCCCACGTCACCGGAAGTAGTACTGTACGTGAGCGACGCTGCTACATACAGTACTCCAGGAGCACAGGATATGGATGCTGACCACCAATGAAAGAGGTGCCCCTTCCAGAAGTGTGGCGGGGGCGGATAAATGACCTCAGGGGGCCGCATGTGGCCTGCGGGCCGTAGTTTGGGGACCCCTGTCTTAGAACATTGTTTGGTCATATTTTGGTTTGATTTTGTTCCAACTCTGCAGCTTTTCTCTGCTGCTGAGGTTGTCTTGGCATAGATGATGTGTTTGTTTACCTTGGAGGGACAGCTTTATATCCTATCTTCTCTAGTACCAAGTACTCACAGAGAAGGCAGCCATAGGCTATACACTTTGCCCTGCTAAATAGTCTATACCACAAACCCCTTCTCTAAACAGGACTTCTCTCCCTTCACCTAAAAAGCATCTGGGTAGCTTTATGGAAGCTTACTTTACCTGGAACATCCAGGAGCCTGTCCAGAATCTCTGATGGCATTTATGGCAGTGGTCTCCAACCTTTTTTGGGCCATGGACCGGTTTATTGTCAGAAAATATTTTCACGGACCGGCCTTTAGGGTGGGATGGATAAATGTATCACGTGACTGAGACAAGTGTCAAGAGTGAGTCTTAGATGGATGTAACAGAGGGAATCTGGTCATTTTTTAAAAATAAAACATCGTTCAGATTTAAATATAAATAAAACGGAAATAATGTAAGTTATTTATTCTTTCTCTGTGAACTGGGTACCAAATGGCCCATGGGCCAGTACTGGTCTGCGGCCCGGGGGTTGGGGACCACTGATTTATGGTGCCCTCCGATATTTGTGGGAACTGGAGTGTTTATATTTCCCCTCCGTTTCCTCTTAAGCACTTGGTAGTGTGGCTCTGCTCAAGTTCTGGCTCAGGCTGCTCTGGCAAACCTGCCTTGGGAAAACTTTCAAGTGGGAAGCAGCCACATGTGTCCATGTCTCCCCCACCCCCCAAAAAACCCTCATAGTCAGGTGCATCCATGAACTTCAGTACTTCTTGCTCAGGGCATGAGTGAATCCACATCTTTTTGAAGGATAAACCTGGAAAGAAGATGCTGGTTTCCCTTTCTCACTGGAATTCCTGATCTCTTTGAATGAGTTTCTTGGAGCCCTCCCTATCCCCACTTTACTTTCAAAGGAAAGCTGGAGGTAAGATCTTACCATCAACTGTTCTCCCTATAGATGCCAGTGACTCTCTTCCCATCCCATCCCGCAGGTTCTGAGGAAGAGGAAAGATATGGTGAAGGATTGAGGTAGTATAGTAACTTATAGGACTAGCACTAGTTTAACTGCCTTCTTTGTGAGCCTGAGAAAACTTGTCCAGCTGCAATTTTGGAGTCTTCTCTTTAAAATGCAGTGTTCTTAATGCTTTCTCAACTCATCTCTAGTCTCAGGTTACTGATTCTGAAGTGACAGGAGAAATTGCTATCATCCACTTACTTACATTTAGAGTTAGAAAAACATGATTCCTTTGATGAAGTCCTCTTTCCCTCCCTCCCATATTTTTCTTCAGGGTTTGGTGTTTGACTATGTGAAGAGTAATTCTGATAAGAAGAGGGAGGATGAATAAATAAATAAATTGTCATAGTATCACTATCCACACTATTCAGGGTAATTCATATTTCACATATCTTCAAAATCCTATAGGAAAAATATCCTGAACAGGTGTAAGAAAGAGAGACACTGTGAGTAATTAGGCAGATATAGATATCAATGCTATGAAAATAAAAAAAGTAATATCACAAAGTTTTTAGTAATTTAATCTCACTTAATCCTTTCAAGCAATATTAAACCAAGCATCAGAAACTTACCTAATCCTTTTATGAATTCACTATTCACTTACTTACCACTTAATCATCTGATTTTGGTTGACTTCATGTAACTAACTTCCTTGTCTGATCATGAATTGTCCCCAACAGGCTGCACTGACTGTTCCCCAGCCTCATGAGTGTTATAGCAACAGAATGGGTGCAGTACTTGCCTCTATGACAGGGGTAAACAGAAATTACCTATTGGAAAGACCTTGCTTGGTGGAGGAAATGCAAGGGCTGACTTCCTTCCCCGTATATAACGGGGTGGCTATGGGAACATCAGTTAAGCACATCAGTCCTCAGTTTCTTCTTTGTAAAATTAGTTAATGAATTACATTAAAAAGTTTCAAAAATTCCTCCCTAGTAAACAATACTATAGATATAATATCTTCAAAAAAAATCTTATTCTTGCCTAATATAAAAGGCCTAATGAGCAATCTTCTCATAAACTGAAGTTTGTTCATTTAATTGTAATATGTAATTACACAGTTAGCTAGAAAATATGTACTTTCATGGAGCAGAGTAAGAATATAAGTTAGTTAACGTATGAGTTACTCTGAAATACTGGGGTAATATTTTGCTTTAGGTTATTTACCTTCCCAGTTTTATTCTGATCATGTTAATATGAAATGGATTGTATCCTATAAGGAAATATTAATTGGAAATTATTTTTATGACAATTTAAACTATGAATAACCTATAAATTTATAATTAACAGATCACTGGTATTTATTTGAAGCTTATTATGTATCAGATATTATGTAAGGTGATTTTGATACACTATCTTAATTTAATCTGAATGGTTAAAATATTTGCCCAAGGTCATACGGCTATTAAAGGACTGGCATTCCAAACTGGGTTTGCTTTTTATTTCACAACTTGGACTTCTAACCAGAGTTTTACATTTTTCTCTTGACTCCCTCAGGGGCTTGATGCTACATTACACACTGTAATCAATCTATGTGTTCATAATCTGGGCTACCTTCATGCAAACACAAACCTGGATCAATGCTCATCTCAGCTTCTGAATACTCCAGATAGCATATCTTTATTTTGTGTTTTTATTGTATTTTATGTGTTTGTTGTTTTTATCTAATAGAGAAAATTTAGTCATTTTAAAAATACAAAAAAACCAGACAGTTCATAATATATATATCCAGCAATCTCACTACCCAGAAATAGTCACTGTGACTATTTCAGTTCTTTTGTCCTCTAATTCTCACTACTGTCTATCTACTCTCTATTTTAAACATTTTTAAAAGTGGTACTGAACTGAACACTATTTTAAGCTTACTTTCACCCTTCACTGAACAATGTGCAGTAGTTCTATACTTTTCCAAGTGAAATATTTCTGAAAAAATGTGTATGAAAGCCAAATGTTAGGTCCAATAGGAGAGTCAGATCAGAGTGGGAGTAGGAGAATGAGTCCTTCCCAAAGAACAGAAAGATGTTACCAACCCCTCAATTATTGTTTCTACAGGTGTGGCTTTTCTTAGGCATTAGCAAGTGAATAGAGGCTTCCCTGGCCCCTGGTAGGAACAGGAGGTAGCTGCCAGTTTGGACATTAACATTGGGCCATCAACCACTGCACAGTGACCCTATGAACTATAAGAGCCAACTCAGGAATTTCTCTTCTGTTGGTGCCGTTTTCCACATTCATACCTTTGTAAGGTCTTAGAGGAAAGCAGGGATACTCCAATCACTAATTACTGCCAGAGAGGGCCCATGTTCATCTCATTATGACATTGGATTATACCATTCTTTTTTTTTTTTTTTTTTTTAAGGAGCGGACAATTTCTTCTCTTAGTTTATAACCACTGGCCTGAGGAGCAGTTTGAGCCCTGATTACTTAATTAATCAAATGACTATTTAAAAGAATATATATTGAGTACCACCTTGTATGTCCCAGGGCTGCCATGACAAATTACCACAAACTGGGTGGTTTACAAAATAGAAATGTCTTTGCTCACAACTCTGGAGGCCAGGGTTCAGAAATCAAGATGTTGGCAGAGCTGCACTCCCTCTGAAGGCTCTAGGGGAGAATCCTTCCTTGCTTCGTCCAGCTTTTAGTGGCTGTTGGCCCTTCAGCCTCTGCCTCCACCTTCACGTGGCCTTCTCTTCTGTGTGTTTCCCTTCTTGTGTCTCATAGGACACATCATTGGTCTTAGGGCTTGCTCGATAACCCAGGATGATCTCATGTAGAGATCCTCAACTTAATTACATCTTCAAAGACCCCTTTTCCAAATAAGATCACCCTTACAGGATCTGGGTGGACATAATTTGTATTTGGGTGGAGTGGCTTAGTGTTGAACATTATTCAACCCTCTACACTCCTGGACCCAGAGACGTTGAACATGAGCTCGTGTGAAAGACACTTAATTATAACATAGTATAGTAAGTATTAGAAAACAGGCACAGCAAAATTGCTGTTTAACATAGAGAAGGAGTGGAGAATTGGGATGATGGGACGTAGGTGCCTAGGGAGCCTCATAGAGATTGACATTTCAGGTCAAAATAGAATGATTCATTTGGGGACTTGACAAAGTACTTTTTTGTTGTTGTTGTTGTGTGTTTTTTTGTTTTGTTTTTTGTTTTCATTTTTCTGAAGCTGGAAATGGGGAGAGACAGTCAGACAGACTCCCGCATGCGCCCGACCGGGATCCACCCGGCACGCCCACCATGGGGCGATGCTCTGCCCACCAGGGGGAGATGCTCTGCCCATCCTGGGCGTCACCATATTGCGACCAGAGCCACTCTAGCGCCTGAGGCAGAGGCCAAGGAGCCATCCCCAGCGCCCGGGCCATCTTTGCTCCAATGGAGCCTTGGCTGCGGGAGGGGAAGAGAGAGACAGAGAGGAAAGCGCGGCAGAGGGGTGGAGAAGCAAATGGGTGCTTCTCCTGTGTGCCCTGGCCGGAATCGAACCCGGGTCCTCCGCACGCTAGGCCGACGCTCTACCACTGAGCCAACCGGCCAGGGCAGTACTTTTTTTTTTTTAAAGAAAAAAAAACATGGTTGATTTAAAATATGGTTATTTTAAACAAGGTTTAAGTTAGAGAGTGAATTGGTTTTGAACATTAGGGAATGGTGGGGACTGGGGTGAACTGAAGAGCAAGTACAGTAACTTGGGGTATGATTAGGATGAGTGGTCCTCCAGACCACTCTTTTACCCTGGTGTTCAAATTTGATCAGCATTCATTCCTGTTTGGATAAACTAGCTTTTCTTTTGAACAATGAGCTCCTGTGTAACAATTTTTAAATACATTGAGACTTCCTTCCATTCCTAGTGCCTTGTTCTAATCTACTTCAGCCTCTTAGTTTCTTCTCTGGGGTATTCTCATAGGTGTGCCCATCCCCCTTTCATGGATCCGGGCTCCAGTATCCAGTCTGTCTTCTCTACCCCTTTGATCTTTCCTTCACGTCAGTCACATGACATAATTATAAATGAAATGAATTGTTTTCATGTCAGTTTTCTCCACTAGTTTGAAAGTTCCTTGAGAGCAGAAATCATGTCTTTGTTATCTTTCCTATCCATGCTCTGTTCCCAGTATCTATTGCCTAAGAGTAATTTAGGTAATTTACTAAGCAAATAGATGAACTGGGGCAAAAATGTGCATTCAGTCTTCAGTGCTACCAGCGTCCAGTTTTATAGAAGGAAGCGCATAAAATCTCAGTCCAAGATTTATCTTCTACTGTCAATGGTGCAATAGTTTTAGCTAATGATCATCCACATTCGTGTTAGGCAAACAGGCAGGGGATGCTAGGAGAAACCAATTCATTTGTCAGTACTTCTCTAATCTCTCTTTCTACTGCTGCATGGATAATACTCCTTCCTTATTTCCTGATTACCAATCTAGCAAGAATATCACGCAGTGGATAAAGCGTCGACCTGGAAATGCTGAGGTCGCCGGTTTGAAACCCTGAGCTTGCCTGGTCAAGGCACATATGGGAGTTGATGCTTCCAGCTCCTCCCCCCCTTCTCTCTCTCTGTCTCTCCCTCTCTTCTCTAAAATGAATAAATTTAAAAAAATTAAAAAAAAAAAAAAGAATATCACCCAAACTGAAGTTTATGACTGTCCAGTTTATTAGGTAGATCGATGAACCAAACTCCAATGGTTGAAAAGCCATGACTATTTTTTAAAAAATCCTTAGTTTCTCTCCCAGGAGTCACAAATTAAAATGTAGGTAGCATAAATGGGTGGTATGAGATGGTGTTAGATATAAGAGAATGGTGGAGACTGAAAAATTGAAGAGTGAGTACACTAATAGGGGCAGCTGCCCCTCAGCTCCAGAGAGATGTTGCCACTTGAGAAAATGGGCCTACTATTGGTGTGTGAGCAGATGCTTAAGTGTTTCAAAGGAAGATAAAAACTTGGATTTCTCTGTGCCATTTTCAGATTTTGAAAACACAGTGTAAAAGGGAAATAAAGTAGATTACTATTTTGCAACTTTCAAATAAAAATCAGTCTGTTTAACTGCAACTAATCTCCATCTTATTTAGTATTCCTAGAACTTTGAAAATGCATGGGAGATTTTTCAAACCTGACTTGGAACTTTTCCTGAAACACTTTTTCTCCTTTCAAAGGCAGAATTTTATAGATGACCATTTGAAAAGGAGGAAAAAAAAAAATGAAGCTTAATGGGCAACAGAATCTTATCAATTGGGCCTTGATATCATATCTAACAAATCTGAAGAATCAATTCTGAAGGTCATTTTTCTTTAATTCTTAAAAAGTCTGGTTCTCAGTTGGAGAAATTGACAAATGGTTGCTCTAAGCTTTTCTTGTTGTGAAAAGAGTTTGAAAGTGATTTAAGTGTCTCTTTAACTGTCATGGGCTCCTTTAAGGGTAGATGCCTTCTGCTCTCAGTAAATTCTTGTTCCACTTACCTTTTTCTATTTAGTTATGAACTCATTGGTTGCTTCTTGTCTGTGCCCTGACCAGGGATTGAACCCATGGCCTCACCATGCTGGGTTGTTGCTCCATCCACTGAGCCTAAACAGGGCCTCTCAATGAACTTTTGGCACATAATTTTCTAGAGGGTGGGGTTCTTATTTCCTCAGTCAGCTCCTTGTCTCCCACATCCCAGCTATGTACTATAACCATGCGCGTGTGTACACCCACACAAATGAACCCTCTCAACTCCAGGTTTGTTTTTTCTTTTTTAAATGTCATCCTGAAGCTCATCAGTGAACCCAGGTCAGGACCCCCTGGCCTTGCCCAAAACCACAATTAAGTAAATGAGAGGTCGTTACCATTTGTATGTACAGGTACCATGCTAAGTATTTTATATGCATTTTCTCATTTAATCTGAAGAATAACAATCCTATAGGGCAAGCATTACTATTACCACCTTCTAAATGCATAAACTAAAGTATATAGGTAACAAAGAAGAAATAAATAACTCTTCTAAAGCAGTGGTCCCCAACCCCCGGGTCACGGACTGGTACCCATCCGTGGGCCATTTGGTACCAGTCCGCAGAGAAAGAATAAATAACTTACATCATTTCCATTTTATTTATATTTAAATCTGAACGATGTTTTATTTTTTAAAAGTGACCAGATTCCCTCTGTTACATCCGTCTAAGACTCACTCTTGACGCTTGTCTCGGTCACGTGATACATTTATCCCTCCCACCCTAAAGGCCGATCAATCTGTGAAAATATTTTCTGACATTAAACTGGTCCGTGGCCCAAAAAAGGTTGGGGACCACTGCTCTAAAAGACACATAGCTAATGTGTACCAGCCATGAGATTGTTGTATTATAGCGCAGAATGAGAAGCAGAAACTTTGGCTTCAGAAAGAACTGGGTTTGAGACTTGGCATTGCCAAATGAGTAAACTGCTCTGTGTCTTAGTTTTTTTGTTTGTTTGTTTGTTTTATCATGAGACCTAGTAAGTGCTTGGCACACAATGATGTAACTGCAGTGGGTATGAATTTGCAAATACCATGCTCAGGTGCAGAAATAGTCAATTAGTTATTTTTTTCCAAAATCAAGCTAAATTTGATTCCAGCCCATATTTTGAAAACTCAGTAGAAAATTAACTATCAGTCATCATTGAGATTTTCTTCTCCTTCATCCCAGGTTTGTAGAGATATCAAGGCCATTATATTTGAACTAATATGAGTTAATGTCACTTTTTTGTAAGGTGGCAATGCACATTCACACTTGACTGTACCATCACTGAAAAAATTCACGCAAGTTTTAAAGAAACTCATTCATTTCCAGCACCTCTAAAAGTAGCTGCAGCTTTTAAACACGTTTACAGTTGTGAATTTGAGTGGAGAAAGTGCTGACTTTCACGCGGTGATTTTCATAACATTAGTCGCAGCTTCTGAGTGAGCAATGGTTATGATCTAGCATTTCCATGACTATTTATTCCTCAGCCACTCACACGCTTTATATTCTCTCATTTCCCAAGAAAATGCTATGATTTGTCATCATGAAGTAGTCCCTCATGGACAGTTATATTTCCCTATGTTTCTGTCAGTGTTCAGCTCCTTCTTGGCTCTTAGAAGCTCATCTTGCTTTCGTGTTGCTGTTATGTTGTTCTGTCTCTGACACATTTAAAGATATATGCCTCTTTTTCTGCCTTTTCTATTTCAAGTGTTAGTCTTTGTGACTCATTCTCACAATTAATATAGAAAGCATCAAATACTCCTTTGAACCTAATAGCTTGGTGTTGCTTTGCAAGACTCCCACCTGACACTTCTCAGTTAGCTCAGGAAACTGGTATGCCTGTTGTGTGTTTTCATCATTCTGTTGTCCCCAGGGAGAAGTACCCACACGCACCAGGAAAACCACATGCTAAGAGGTACCCTCCAGGGTGATTCATCTTTCTGAGTTCCCCTGGGTTTGATGTCCACAGTGAGTGGCCTTATTTAGATTAGCCATGGATAACAAACACTTCTCTTCTGAACTTGCTTGTGTACAGCAAGGGTAAGACATAGCGTGAACTTTGTTAAGACACTAGATAAAATGGTAGTTGTGTTAGCCTCTTTGTAGAAATAGGTTAGTGATCAAAGTCCTGTAAGTTTATAATACTTTTTTTTTTTAAATTCTGATACTAAGTTAGAGAACCGGGTCAATAAAGAAATTGTTTTTACTGTTCATTGTCAAGCTGTAGGGAGGTAATGCCGTAATAATGATATGTATGAGAACATATAGGTACGTGTATGTTCTTCCTGTTGGTAAATAATACACTGAAAAGGAGTTGACCCATGATTCTCATTTCCTTTATTTAAATATCTTTACTTCAAAAAAAGATGACAAGAAACATCTCGTAGATAAGTGAATTCTACTTTAAATTACCTTGATTTCAGACAAAAAAAAAAAGAGGACAAAACTAAGATAACATATTATAATCATCTGTGTTGATTAATGTAAATAAATCACAGATTTCTTTCATAAATATGAATACAGTCTTGTTAAATAATATAACTGCTAAGAAACAAGCTGCCCCTAATTTCTAGATATTAAATAGGCAATGATATACCTAATTTTTAAAGCTCCGACAATCTTTTCTTAATAAAGAATATATATGAGCTTTATATTTAAGTTAATGGCATAATGACAGAATGAGAGAGAGAGGTAGTGTGACTGCCCTGTCATGATCCCATGCAGAGACTACAAACTGAACTAGGAAAAAGAATTCCAAGTTTGTATGAGTAAATTATAAAAGCTCAAAAATAGATTCAAGATAATCGGGGGTCCCCAGGTTATGATACAGTTCCCATTCCTATAACAGTGAAGTACCTGAATTTGGTATAAGTTGAAACATACCCTAGCTTAACACAAGCAGAACACTTGCACTTTTAACAGCCCAAACTGGCGTAGTTAAGTGTGCTGGGGGTCTCCAGCTCCCTCACTCATACGCCACATTACTGCATATCTTTTCTGCCCTGCAGAACTAAACTAATTTGTCCATGTAGTCCGTAAGTACAATGCTAATGGCATAAATTGAAACACTCACGTCTCATTTTTTTTCTAAGTTTTTATGAGAGTAAACCTTGTAAACTTGAAACATTGTATGTCCAGACTGTCATAATCTGAAGACCCTCTGTATACCAAAAAATGTAATTGTTGTAAATTATTATTTTCATGTGTACTCCAAAAAGTTATTTGCATTTAAGAAAGGATCACTACTCAAAAACATGGTTGGTGTCATAGCCAATCTACAGACTCTGCCCTGTCCCCTGAACATGTGTCCAGAACTCTTATCACACTTTGAATAAGTAGGTCATAGTCTTTATCTTCTAACTTTAAAACTTTCCATGGCAGCAGACTGATGCTTTTGGAAAAACTGATTCAGTTTTTGTATAAGTTGCATGTTTTTAAATCACCTCTCCTCAAATAGAAGCACTGTGTATACCAGGAAAACTGTCAGCAAAATTTCCCTGAAGCAAAACAGCTTAAGTTAAAACTCTGTGTCTTCCAATTTGATTAGAAATTCTTGTCTTCTGTAGTTAAACTGAAGGGGAAAAGTGTTCAGTGAAATGTCTACTCAGTGATTCTATCAATTTAGGAGCAGGATCAAACAAGTGAATTCTTATATCCTGGAAAATGGGTCATCTTTCTATGAGCAGCGGTAAGACATCTGGAGCCAAACCAGGTTTAGGTGGTTGAAAATGTCATTTAAGTAGATTCTTTTAACTTGTTCCTGAAAAAAAAAAATGTCACTGACAACTATTTGTCTTTTCAAAGACACTACTTTCAAATATCTTATCCTGCAAGCTGAAGAATATATTTAATTCCAGAGAAAAGCTTTTCAGCTCCCTGAGAAATCCTTTTTGTTCAAAACTAATCAATTTTTGTTTTGTGCACAAAAGTAAAATACTTTGTCAAACTCTCTGCAGAAATCCTTTTAGCTATCTTAAAAAATACATTTGGTGCAGCTCTGGCTGATTTCTGTTATATGGGAAAAATTTGCTTTGTCAAATTATATTCTTCAGAAAGCCTTTCAGCTGACTTAAAAATCCATTTCGTGCAAAACAATGACCATGCATCAGCTCAGAATGATTGCACAGTAGTTACTTAGCCTGGCAAATGGCAGCAAAATGTCAGCTGAAATGAAAGACACACCGCCCAGGGCTTATCAGGGAAAGTGCAGATGATTCATGTAACATCATAAATAAATAACACCAACTCTGTGTCGGGGTAGGTTTAACAGCGGAGGTTCCTTTACCAACCAAAGTATGTTTCAAACAATAGTAAGGGGGGGGGTCCTTACCTGGTGACAGTGACATATGCTAGGATAAGGTATGGTGTCTTTAACGTTCATATTTCAAGGTCACTAAAGATTATATATGTGGGTGAAGAAGAAAGAAAGATTCTCTGCCCAATGACAGGGTGGAATTTAAAGTATCAACAGAGTAATGATAATCATGAAGGAAATGAAATTTCTCAACCCAGTGCCCAGGACAGCCATATCCTTCTGCTGTACTCTTATCTTCTGGGCTAGCTCCACAGGAAGGAGTTACATGGAGAAAGAGAGGGATTGGAAATGTTGAAAGACAGTGTGAAAACAAAAATAAAGACCCTGGTCTTAGCTCGTGAAATACCAGTTTCTAGCAATATAATGGTGCCCTCAGTCAGCTAACAATGGCAGATGCACAGGGCTCATTCTCTGAAGGCCCTATGCTTGATTTAATGCTCTGATGTCACCACCTTGAAACCCATAATATATATTTTGGACAGGGAGCGTTAAGTTTCTCGTTTTGTAGAGACCTCAAATTATGTTGCTGGTCATGATCAAGGATAACTAGGTGTCGGCCTATGACCTTCACAGGTCCTATGCACTTTGCCTTCATGGGCTTCTTCCTCCATAAAAACATTAAACATTATATTTTACAACTGCATGGGTATAAAGATAAATATATTAAACATTTTTTTTAAGTGAGAGGAGGGTAGAGAGTGAGACAGACATGTGCCCCGACTGGGATCCTCCTAGCAACCCCTGTCTGGGGCCGATGCTCAAATCAACTGAGCTATATTTAGCATGCAGAGCCAATGCTTGAACTAGTCATGCCACTGGCCCAAGTGGTAAAGACAGAGAGAAGGGGGAGAGGGAGGGGAAGAGAAGCAGATAGTCACTTTTCTTGTGTGCTCTGACCAGGAATTGAACCCGGGTCGTCCACACACCCGGCCAACACTCTATCCACTGAACCAGCTAGCCAGGGCAAACATTTTCTTTGACTTAATTTTTTCCCCCTGCTTTTAAAAGTGATTAAGTCATTTTCATGAGCCCATGGCAGTGTGAACTTTTTCTCATTTCACCCAGTGGAGAAGTTGGCCCTGGGTCACAGTGGGTGGAGACTAGACATCAGCAGCTCATTAAAGCCATTGCCATCAAGTTGGCATGTGCTGGCAGGAAACAATTGTTCCTGGACATAAGTTTTGTCACGGAAAGATGGAACCACATATTCTGAGCATAACATGCTATATGCTACAGAACACAAGAGAACATGTGGTCATGACAGAGAAGTTTCCAGAGTCCTTAATCTTTTCTGTAAGAACCTAAAAAAATTCTAAAAGTTTAAATCAGAATTATGTTAGCTCAGAGCTGACTCAGTTTGTGGCAACCATATCATATACTTTAGCCTTCTTCTGCTATTGTTTTGGTGTTAGATGGGCAAGACAGGTACTAGCCAAAATAACTGAGTATTTAGAATTAATCTGCAGATGACTGTTTTACCTCTGGACCAATTTATTTTGGTGTGCTTTTAACCCCATTGAAGGAGGGCTGATGCCTTCCTCTTCCCCCTCTGGAAACCCAGGGGACCCTACTGTAGAATCCTGTGGGGACCCAGCTGCTCTGGGGTTAAACTCCATGTCTTGTGTCTTTCACTCCCCTTCTTCAGTGCCCTCCATCAGAGCTTCTCTGCCCAGCTGGTTTTAATATTTGACACATATTGCATGGAACTAGGCACGACAAGTCTCCGTGAAACTTAAGGATTCTCCTAGTTCAGTGTTTCTCGGTGCTGGCTGTCTACCGATATTACCAGAGAACAGGAAACACCAAGTGTCCTGACCTCATCCCTAAACCTGTTGAGTCCAGATTTCCAGAGATGGCATCTGGTTATCTGTGCTTCTACAAAGTTGCCCAGGTAATGCTAATATTTGGGTCAACAACCTACGCACTCTTCTAACTGGCCAACTGATGCAGAAATCACTTTTATGGATTTTCTGACCTTACTTAGTTCTGTATTTGGAAGAAAGACACAGTAGTGATTAGATGTCAAATATCATCACCCTTATGAGAGATATCCGTATAATAAAATATTGTCTTGTGTCTCCTAGTCTCATACTATCTAACACTTGGAACTGTGGCATGGACTTTTACGGGATTTGAAGAGTATATTTGGGGTGGTCGACTAAAGTACAGGCACAGTGGCATGTGCATAATTTATTTCAGGAGCCTCTGGGACAGTCTCAATGGATCAGCACATTTTCAGAATGGCTGAACTGAAGTGCACCTGTGTGACTGCCTTAGGGAGGACATGAAATACAAATTAGGATGCTGTGGACAGAAAAGACCAAAAACGAATTCAAACATGAGCCTTAACTCAAGAGCCACGAGGGAGAATCTCTTGAATGCAGTCATTGATTTGTGATTGAGCTGTATCTCACAAGAGCAGCATTACATACTTTTGCTTCCAGTGTAATGTTAGATGCTCAATAAACATTTATAGAAGGTACTTAATAAAGGCTTTTTGTTTGAATGAATCAGGGTAAATGGACTTCTTGAGGTAAGTGATCTACAATTACATCCTCTTTGCTAAATAATCACTTTTTTTTAATTTGCTCCCAGAGTTGAGAGATTATACATCTTTTAACAAAGATTTATTGTTTTCAAATGTAAATAAAAATTTTAAGTTTTTCATTTCCTATAGTTTCTACTGGACACTCCATGTTGGATTTTTTAATTGACGACTTTCCAAAAGCCACTTATATCACCTGGACTTTGCTGCACAGCCTGGGGTCATAATTGCCGTATTTTTCAGAGCACTCTTTTAGCTTCAGACAGTAAAAGAGTTTTAATGGTACAAAATAGTTTAAACACTTCTTAAAATGCCAAGATTATTTGCTGAAAGCTGGCTGTCTGGAGAACCATTTTTGTTTTGAATTGCAAATGCAAGGCCCATCATAAAAGTCTCCATTGGAGTCCGCATCTGGGGTGCTTAGCACTTCAGTCACTCCTGAGAGAGGAGGAATTCAGAACCTAGTTAATCAAGCTAATATTTGAAGGGTAGCTCACTTGATAGACCTCTATCTCCTAGGTCAAGGTCAATCCTTAATCTGTTGTCTAGGATACTCTTGTAGGTACAGCCATCATTCCCAGTGTGGTTATTCTTAATAATTATGGATCTCGCAGGGGTCTCTGGCGACCTCAGTAGTGCCTGAACTTTCCCACTCTTGGGCTGTTCTCTAACTATTGCATCTCAGCAGGGATGATTTATTCTATTTTTCAATTCTCATTTCAACAATGGCTCTGATTTTGCAGACACCCCCCCCCCAAATTATCACAAAACTAGCTCTAGTCACCAAAACACCCCAGATTTTTATAATTATCTGCTTCTGTGTAAAAGCTATAAAAGAACTCATTATGCAGTGTTTATTTATGCCCATTTATATTCAAGTTTAAAGGCTTTTCTGCCTAACTCTAGCTCTCTGTTTGCAGTACATTATATACAGTCAGGTAGTTAAGACAAGAGAGGATCATGTATTTATAATGCACAACCTTTATTATATGTAAATTATATGCTCACTCTTCTGTCAGCTTAAAAGAATATACCAGGGCATTGTTCTTATTAGTCCATATGTTTTATGCTTTCCCGTTAGCAGATAACAGAGAAAAAAAAATTCGAAACCAAGGAAAAAATTTGTAAACATATGTGCTTTTCTGAAGGTGGTTTGGAACATGGCATTTTAATTTTACTGGGCTTGGGTAGAAGTAAATCACATCTTTAGTCATGGTCTGTGTCTCTACAATAGTTTTATATATTTAAGTGTGAGTGAATTTGATTTATTTTTCCTGTGTCCATTCAAATTATTCCATCCTATTAGTATTTATGTCAGCTGGGTTGGAGAGTGTTTTATACCTAGGTCCTCCACTCTTTTCAGATTCCAATTTTATTGTGGGTCTGTGAAAAGGTCACTTTAACCTCTCTGCAAAATGAAGAGCATAAAGACATATGGCTTTTCTGTCACTTTGCCGATACCTGTCAGAAAACATTCAGCCTTGCTTGCGCTGTAGTAGGTTTGTGAAAGAAAAGCTGTCGAGATACAAAGGATGACATGATGAATAATCAAAATAATTCTGAGCTTTAAATGTAATCCTATAGGAATTGTTATGATGGAGAGTCCTGGGCAAAAATCACATGATAATTTCTATGTAGAAAACAATTGATACTGATTTTGCTTCCTTCCCCGTGATACCATGCTGAGTAATGTCCTCAAGCTTTGGAGGCCTTCGGGTTACAGCCAAACATTGATTATTTGTCAGATAATGCTATCAGACTTACAAAGATATCCACAGTCCTCCTGCAAGGAAATAAATGACTCCAGCATCCTGTTTGGTGAAAAAAAGAAAGAAAACACAAGAAGACCCACTGCAATAAGCACTCCAATAATTTACCATGGGTTGAAAATGGACTGTGTTTTGATAAAATTTCAAATCCATTGTCAATATTATTAAAATATATTTTCTTTATATAACGAGGCATAGGTTTTTCATTTGAGAGTGGGGATAGTAGGGACTTGAAATGTGTTAAGTGAATATCCGTTCAAGGTCAACTGTAAGCAAGAAGTTGTTCTGTCTTCAAAACCTCAGGTTAGCTTGTGGTTACACGCTTATAGAAAAATATGACTGATTCTGCTCGTTTCCAAATATTTGGTGCCAACTAGCATTAGAACCAAGTGAATGTTTGTGTCTGGGAGGAAATCTGGTGACACTGACTTTGGCAACGTGGTTCTCTGGTACCTTGATAAACTTTCATATGTCTTAGGCATTTCTAACCTGGTTTCTTTGGGCACCCACATCCTGGGGACATTTTTCTGTGCTTACTCTTGATGACAAAGTACTTGAGGGCAGTTCTTTGCTGTGTTGAGCTCACTCCCTTCATTTTGAGGGATTTACTCAATATGACAAGTCTGAGTCATGAAGATTTTCTCTGTGACTGGTCACAGCTGGGAGAGGTTATACTCTGCATTTTCATAGGATTAAAGACATCTTGTAATGCCTTGTAAAAAGAAAAAAAAATTCTTGTAAAAATAGATTAAAAAAAAAAAGCATTGCAGAGATGTTTACTGATGGTAGCATCTTTTCTCTCTTTAAAAGGTGGAGAGTCGTCACCAGCATGGAGCAAGGGAGATGCAGGTGTCTTGCTGCACCTGTGATATTGATGTAACAGCAGAGTGAGGACACTTATTTCCCTCCAAGCATGAACAGGCTGCCTTTTCGGCTGTGTACTTCATGTTCACTTGCTTTAACAAGATTTACACAGTCCTAACTCCCTTATTAAATGCTTCAAAAGCGTTTTAAGGCAAAGATCTTCAAAAGCAAAGTGCATGTCTGAGCCCTGGGTCTGAAGGCTACAGCACGGAGTTCACTGATTGAAATCCGTGCGCTGGAGTTGAAAGGAAGCCGTTGGGGCTCTCTCATTTTTCTAGTTCTGACTTCTGTGCCATTGCTTTCATCCCTTTTATTGAATCCCCCACTCAATTCTATTAAAATAATGATTTTTAAAAATATACAGAGAAAAGTTCGAGAATGAAAAGATGTTGATTTTTCAGTGCGTAGTGCGGGTTGGTGGAAGGGGGTGTGATTGCATGTGGCCTTAGAAAGATCTGGAAAGAGATGAGAGGAAAGCCATGCAGACTTTACAGCGGAGGGAGGGCTATGTCTGGCCGGTTGCCTTATCAACTGTGTTTAGAGGTGGCAAAAGTGAATTCCTGTGAATAGCTATCTGTAAATAAGAAACGCTGAAGTGTAAGGCAATGGAGCGAGCGAGGGAACATCTCTCTGAAGAAAAGCATGCAACAAGCTCATTCCACCACTTTGCCTTTCAGAAAACTTTACAGCGAGCTCTCTTTGTTTTCCCACCAGAAAAATAGACAAGAGAATGTATATATACTAAAAGATTCTTAAAAGGTTGATTTGAAGAAATACAGAGTAATGAAATGAGTGAGCAAGAAAAAGGGGGATGGTCTTTTTTGTGGCAAGCCACACTTCCTGTTCGCATTACTGTTGTAAGAAATGTTTTCTAGAGACGGAACATTACATAGACAGTGAGAAGGGGAAGACCTGGGACATGGACACTTTGTGTCCATTTAGCTCTATAAACTTCATTAGGCAGGAGAAGCAGCGGCATTGCAGCTAAAAGCTCGAGATGAGCCAACCATCGCTTTATCCCCCGTTGCCAAGGACTGCGTGATGAACTGCGCAGTGACCCAGATTTATTATGGAATAGTGCTCACTGCTGCTGTACCAAGCACTCTGTTGCAATTACTGCACATTAGTCAGAGGAACAAATCTCAAGGGGGAATGTCTAGTCTTTTAATCAAGTAGTAGAAAAGTCAGGAGGTATAAAAATCACCCTATGAGATTATATATATATAATAGATTATATATAGACACATGTGCATCTCTATCTGATAACAGTCCTAATTTTGCCCAGAAAATACTTTTATTATATACAGGAGACATGAATGTACAGTGCCCTCACTTAATCTTTTCTTCACTGCAGTCCAGTTTTGTGTTTTCTTCTTCTTATATACTTGGTCTTCAAGACTCTAGATGCTCAGGGGTGTTATACAAAATTAAATAAGCATTTGGAAGAATAATTTATTATGTGATAGATTTATCCTCCTTTATTTTTCTTATGTACTCTTTCTTTTAGCAGTAAGAACCTCTTTGGTTTTCAGCAATTTGATTGCCTCAGGACAAACCAAATGACATTATTTTAAAGGACACATTTTAGTATTTAGTGGAAGCAGGAAAGGTTTCACTACAAGCATGCCGAATCTGATAAGTCATTGATTAGTTGTAATGGATGAGACTAAAGCTTGTATAAACATAAGAGTTAGAAGGTACTATTAACATGTTTTATAGAAGAAACAAACCATTGTTTTACACAATTCTCTGAAATATCTTTCAGGAAAGATTTAAGAATTATAAACTTGGATCACAAATAACTCGAATCAATATAGTTAAAGTTTATCAAGAAACCGAGTGTAAAATAATGAGAAGAGAAAGGGAAATGAAAAGGGAGCGATAAGGAGAAAAGTAAAACCTGGAAAAAGGATCCAGGTTAGGTCTGTACAGGAAGTATTGTAAAATAGTTTATTTTTGTTGTCATTGTGAATGTTTTAAGTAATCATTTAAAATGGTGAAATTGGTTTGTGAGGATAAAAAAAAAACAAAAAACCAAGCAGGCCCTGGCTGGTTGGCTCAGTGGTAGAGCGTCGGCCTGGCGTGTGGGGGACCCAGGTTCGATTCCCGGCCAGGGCACACAGGTGAAGCGCCCATTTGCTTCCCCACCCCACCCCCTCCTTCCTCTCTGTCTCTCTCTTCCCCTCCTGCAGCCAAGGCTCCATTGGAGCAAAAGATGGCCCGGGTGCTGGGGATGGCTCCTTGGCCTCTGCCCCAGGCGCTAGAGTGGCTCTGGTCGCGGCAGAGCGACCCCCCCCCCCTCCCGGAGGGGCAGAGCATCGCCCCCTGGTGGGCAGAGTGTCGCCCCTGGTGGGCGTGCCGGGTGGATCCCGGTCGGGCGCATGCGGGAGTCTGTCTGACTGTCTCTCCCCGTTTCCAGCTTCAGAAAAATACAAAAAAACAAACAAACAAAAAAAAAACAAACAAGCAAACATTCAGCTATTTTAAAGTTACAGTGGTGGTAATTTTCCTGATCATAACTTCTTAGAACTCCTCATATATATATATACATATATATATATGTATATATGTATATATGTATGTATGTATGTATATATATATATATATATATATATATATATATATATATATATATATATATATATATATATGGTCTACCGGAAAGTTCTGTTCATTTTTGGAATAAAACAAAATACAAATTTTTCTTACCATCAATAAACCTTATTAAATAATATAATTGCCATTATTATTGATTTCTTGCCAGCATGAGGGTAATTTGTATATCCCATTTTTGAAAAATGTTTTATCTTTTGATGCGAAAAATTGAACCAGTGCTTGTTTGATATCTTCTTCATTTTTGAATTTTTTGCCCTTCCAAAAATTTGGTAAGGACAAAAACAAGTGATAGTCGGAGGGTGCTAAGTTCGGGGAATATGGTGGGTGTGACAGACATGCTTCTGTAGCATTTCTTCCTTGTTGAAATTCGTAAAAATTACAGTGGTGTAAATGAACTTTATCAGTAGCCATGGCTACACTATCGCTTCACACATAAGACTAACGTGAATCAACTTTGTTTTAGTTAATTTGCTACATCAGTATGTATACATTAAGTGATAAAAATAGAGAGCACACATGCGCCAAATAAACATGTGCTTACGTGTTGAAACTTGTTGTGACAGAAACGGACAGAACTTTACGGTAGACCTTATATAATGGTAAAGTCATTCACAGTCTCAAAATGCTAGCTAAAATATAATTTATGAGAAAGACCCATAGCATTTGCATTTTAAGAAGGTGCATAAATAAAGGGCACCCAGCATAACCATGACAACTCCTATGTTAAAGACCTCAGTCTTTTTGGTAAATACTCATTGGCAGTAGGAAGCGCTGTCAGGTTACGCTGGGATACATTTGGTTTATATTATCCTTGTGAGTGCCTATGTATGTCTCCCCCACACTCACAGAACACACCATAGACACAAATGAGGATAAACACCTATAGGAATAGTTAAAGGTTTCATTTATTATTATCACACTGCTAGGTCCTCCAAAATGCACCTAGCGAGTTGGGACCCAGACACTTTCATGAAATGTCAGTCATATAATTTTAAGCCCTTAATAAATGCACCTTCATCAGTATTTCTCTACTCCAGCATATGGATTTATGCTTCTTGGACCTGAGATCAGAGGGAATTTACATCTTCCAATTTGGTCAGTTTTTACTACCAATTGTGCATGTCTGATTTTGTGAAGTACTAAACAATACGCTGACAAATTAGATCAGTAGAACAGCATTTTAGTAGTAGAGAGATTGGTTCTTTCTATAATTTATAAGCTCACCCTTTCCCATTTTATACCCTTTGTGGAGTATTAAGTAAAACATAGCAAGGAACCTTGAGAGCAGTGAAAGAAAATGAGATGTCAGAGAGGTGGACAAGTCAGGGCTGAGGAGAGAACCTGAAAAGCACAATAGATTTTTCAAAGTAAGATCTATGACAGAGTAAGGGAAGGTCTGCGGAGCGCATGAAATTAAATAAAATGGACTAACAGAGATGGAGAGATCTGCAGGAAGGAAGCTGCAGACCCAGCCACTGGGAGACATTTTTCTGATATCAGTGGAAGTGAGAACTGGAGACAGGGCTATTACAGTAGAAAGAGAAAGACAAATGAAGCAATAGAAAATGACACATATATACAAGGCTCTGTGAATAGCCCCCCAAGAAAAATAGCAAAGTCAAAAAGCATTCACTAACACATACAAGCTGGAGAGGACATTATCGTTATTTAGTCTTTCCAGAGTACTTTCTATTAGGAAAGAGCTGTTATTTTATTTTTCTCAAATGTAAGCCCATGAGGAGCAATCAATATTCTTATCCACAGTTGAGGAATTTGAGACACAGAGTAAAAAGTGAGTTACCCTTAAGCAAGAATTAGAAACCAGTGCCAAATTCAGAAACCATCCATGTAATCACTCTTCTTCTCTCTCTTTTTTTAATGGTGGGCATTCAGTGGTCAAGTGTTCAACTGTTCTGTATTAATCACCCTTCCCCTCCAACAAGTTTATAGGCACAGTAAGATATCAGAATCCATGCATCTTTTCTTCCTTTGCCATGTTGAATTCCTTACAAACTCTGTTCAGCTGATGCTGCAGCTTATTCACTTAGACTGGAAGTGGCTAGGGTGATCAACAAGCGGGCCCTGTAAGCTGGAGTCAGCATCAGGTCTGCTTGTGCTGTGTGGAGATTTGATGCCAGGCTGGGTTGCATTCAGTTTCACTCTGACAGAATGACTGTGGGATGGATTCTTCCAGCCACTCTCTAGGAACCAGATAGTCACAAACCTCTCAGCTCTGGGGGCTGGCTCCCAATGTTGAAGGTATGACTGGGAATTCTGGAAATGACATTTATATCTAAGAGTAGCCCAATGAATACAGTCAGAGGCAGATTTAAAGGAGGGTGCACTGGGCTTGCACCCTGGGCCCTGACTTCTGAAAGGCCCCGCAAAACCCCAACTTTATACTTTTTTCTAATGACACCATGTTTGGTTTCATATGTGCAATTTTAACATTAATAGTACATAATATTATTTATTTAAAAATATGGGTAATATGTACTTTTATTTTTCCTGTCTCTCTCTTTTTTTTAAGGGGCCCAATATTTTCTTTTGCTCCTGGGGCCTCAACCAACCTTAATCTGCCTCTGAGTATAGCTTCTGAGATGAACTTCAGTTGAGATGTTTCCAAGGCTAACATCAAGCTGTTTTGCTGCCACGCATTTATCTAATTTAGAATTGTTAAAGTTAACAAGAGACAAGACGTTGGATTCAAAACTTTCTTGCTTTCCAGATCTCATCTGCGTTTACCTGAGTGTTACATTTACTTGTACATCACCTGTTACTTAAACCTAACATATCCTAAACCTAATCATCTCAACTTCAACTCTTGTAGGCATCCAACCATTTTACCAAAACAAGTCTCCTCTTTTTTGTGTGTGACAGTGATAGAGAGAGTCAGAGAGAGAGAGACAGACAGAAAAGGAGAGAGATGAGAAGCATCAATTCTTTGTTGCGGCACCTTAGTTGTTCATTGATTGCTTTCTCATATGTGCCTTGAACTGGGGGGGAGGGCTACAGCAGACCGTGTGACCCCTTGCTCGAGCCAGTGACCTTAGGCTCAAGCTAGCGACTTTGGGGTTTCAAACCTGGGTCCTCTGGCGTCCCCGTCTGACACTCTATCCACTGCACCACTGCCTGGTCAGGCAATAGGTCTCCTCTATGTATGTACTATATAGTGGCAAATAATCTCCGAAGTTAAAAAATAAACAACCTCAGATCATATTCTCTTCTCAAATTGATTTAGTTGCAGCATCTCATTGACTCAACTCTTTACAACCATATATATATATTTGCATTTTTTTTGCATTTTTCTGAAGCTGGAACTGGGGAGGCAGTCAGACAGACTCCCGCATGCGCCCGACCGGGATCCACCCGGTATGCACACCAGGGGGCGGTGCTCTGCCCTTCTGGGGTGTCGCTCTGTTGCATCCAGAGCCATTCTAGCGCCTGAGGCAGGGGCCACAGAGCCATCCTCAGCGCCCAGGCCATCTTTGCTCCAATGGAGCCTTGGCTGTGGGAGGGGAAGAGAGAGATGGAGAGGAAGGAGAGGGGGAGGGGTGGAGAAGTAGATGGGTGCTTCTCCTGTGTGCCCTGGCTAGGAATCAAACCCGGGACTCCTGCACGCCAGGCCGACGCTCTACCACTGAGCCAACTGGCCAGGGCTTACAACCATTATATTTTATCATTCTTTTCTGCTCTTACCATAAGTGAGATTCTATTAACTTTTATTGAGACAAAATTAACACTGTAGATATCTTGGCTGGTCTCACTCTCAGTGCCTCCTCATTCCACATCATATAACATACTGTTCCCTGCTTGTAGAAATCTAGCAGCCATAAACTAACACTCAGCTCATATCTCCTCTCTGAGGATTTCTCACATTCTATTCATGCTCTTTCTTCTAAAATTGGCCTGATTTTGTTTCCTCTTCTGTACCGCAAAATATCGATTGGAAGGTCTAGAATTTCTACAGGGATGAGCTTAAAGGTTGCAAACTGGAAGAGAGGGCAAGGGAATGTATTAAAACTGTATATGCATAGAAAACAAACTAACTACTTTTACTCACATAGTGGATGTTCAGGCCAGGTTTGGGGATTGGTGGAGATTTTGTAGAGGTTAAAGCTGCCCCATGGTCCTCTTTGGTAGCACCAAGTATATTTTATACTATTGGGGTTATACCTTGTAAAATACATTAAAAGGGCCTGTTCAGAACTGAAATGAATTTAATCTTTTTATCTTCATAAGATGTAGCAAAATGTAATATCTTTCATTTAGTATTTGTTGAAAATAAAAAGTAAACTTTGAGCAAATGTTGAAAACACAAATGTTCTAAAACATTAATGTTTGGTATAAAGCATTAAGCTCTATCAAGTTTTTGATCAAGTGAATTTTAAATATGTTTTCTATTTCCTTTTATACTTTAGCCCCAAATAATAGCATCTCCCCCTCTCTCCCTGGCCCCCTCTCTTTCCCTTCTTGTTTTAGGACGTAAGTTAGATAAAAGCTGATTCTTAAAATAGTTTCTAGGCAAGACTTCTGAAGTTCTTAGATTCACATTTTATTACAGGGACAAAGAAACTAATGGATGGTAAAAAATAATTTTCCATTCTAATTCCCTCCAAAATAAAGATGGGTGGAGACACACCATAAACAGATTTTAAATCATGTTTAATCAATTGTTTCTTTTAATTTTGCTGTATTTCTCTTGAGCTATTTACAGATGTGCCCAAGGGGTTCTAATGTAGAATCCTTCAGAAGTGAATTTATCTTTCTGCTTCAAACTCCAGTCTGAGTTTTGAATTCTAATAATATTCCCAAGTCAACAGTTAATATTATATACTTTCATTTAAACACTCATAAAAATATATTCTCTCTAAATATCCTTCACCAGGTAAAAAAAAAATTAGAGTTTTCCAAAACATTTGTATGTAGAATATTTACTTTTGACTATCTGTTTTTCACAGGACGTACAAAGTCTAGAGCTCATATACAAATAACTACTAACTTAATGAGATTGAATCCATGTTTTTGCATTAAAAGAATTTGTATATCCTTTCAGATATCTGCCTAGCCAACTTATCCTGTGTGATGAAGCTAATAAATTATCATGTCATTTTATTTTTCTCATTGAATTTTATTGAACCAAAATTATATAGGTTTCATGTATATACTTCTATAAAATATCATTTATATATTGTATTGTGTACAGCTGTATTAGTCAGGATTCTCCAGAGAAAAAGAACCAATAGTGTATACATATATACACATACATACACACATACACATATATACATACATATGTATCTATTATACATACAAGTATCTATACATAATTATATCTCTCAATTGAAATGTTCATCTTTTCCAGAAATACTCTCACCGACACACCCAGAAATAATGTTTTACCAGGTATCCGGGCATCCCTTAGTCCAGTCAAGTTGACACATAAAATTAACCATCACACCAGTCCAGGGAATAAATCAAATATGTGAAGCCAGATTTGAATTTGCAGTTAGAAAATCCAGCTGAGTTCTGGCTGCCATCACCATCAGCAAATGAGGTATAGCTCTCTCGTATTTGAATCCTCAGGATATAATCACTTGATCTGATAGTTGTAAAATGCCAGCTTCTGGCTCCCGCTGTTAACTTATCTTCCCAAGCCATCGAGATAGCTTTACCCCTTATCCCAGATCTATCTTAACTAGGGCAGAAAATCAAACGGTCACCCTTTGGTGTAGGGGTTTTAGTTGGCATAGGGATTTAATCTGCATGCTCTTTAAATGTCATTTAAAGAGCCCCATGTTGACCTGTAAACTTTTTCATTTGCAATTGCATTCATTATATACTCAGTGATAATCAAAGAGTAGCACACCCTCTCACCTCCATTCTGTCAAGTGCTTGACTTCCTGAATCCCTCACCCACTTGTGGCCACTTGTGATCCTATATCTAAGACCCTACCTATATTCCTGCCTTTGTTCCACTCTCTCACCAGATGTCTCAGCTTCTTTCTAAGACCCTGCCTTGTGTCCATCATTTTTATCCCTAGATTACTAGAATCCTCTCTTTGAACATTGGCCCAGTAGCCCAATCACTATATTTCATGTCAATTGGTTATATTTTATTGTTTTATTTAAGCATTGCTTGATAATCCCTTGTTTATTTGTTTCTTGACTGTCTTCTCTTAATTAAAATGTAAATGCCATGAGTGTTTGGGCCTTATTTGTCTTGCACTTTATCCCTACGTCCAGTGCCTAGAACAGGGGTCCCCAAACTATGGCCCGCGGGCCACACGCGGCCCCCTGAGGCCATTTATCCGGCCCTCGCAGCACTTCCGGAAGGGGCACCTCTTTCATTGGTGGTCAGTGAGGGGAGCATAGTTCCCATTGAAATATTGGTCAGTTTGTTGATTTAAATTTACTTGTTCTTTATTTTAAATATTGTATTTGTTCCCGTTTTGTTTTTTTTACTTTAAAATAAGATATGTGCAGTGTGCATAGGAATTTGTTCATAGTTTTTTTTTTAGTCCGGCCCTCCAATGGTCTGAGGGACAGTGAACTGGCCCCCTGTGTAAAAAGTTTGGGGACCCCTGGCCTAGAACAACATGGCTCAGTAACTATTTAGGGAATGAATAAACCCAGTAACGGGAAAATAGTCAAGATGTGCACTGGTTTTCTGCTTGGACTTCAGAGGACTGACTTTCGGGGTACCTTGGGGAACTGTTACTTCATGGACTTTTGGTGCTAACAGCTTGTGTGAACACTGCCTGGAGAGTGCAGTACCTTTGGTTGCCAAGATAAACGTCAAAGCAGCCACTGTCAGCTGAGCCTCAGCCAACTGGGTGGCTCTTGTGCCAGGTACCTTTTTAGTAGAAAATATCTAGTTTGGGGCAACCAATTAAATGACATTGATGCCATCACCTCCCCTCCTGTTCCCAAGAATGATGTGACTAATTCATTACTCTTCCCCACTGATCCAAGCACAGCGTCACATCCACAGTACTTCAGTTAACCAATACCAACTGAACTGAGGTGACGTCTTCCAAGTTCCATAGCTAATCCAACCTCAGTCTGAATGCAGAAAGCCCTGCAGATCATTCAGCACCTACTTGAGTAATGTTTACAGAAGGAGCACATCGCTTTTACTCTCAGCATTTAGAATACTAAATTTTAAGAAGCTTTAAAGTGGACCCCAAATATGCCCATCCATACACGAGTTCTAGTTTTGCCTTCTAGATGGCAAAGAATAAGATTCTTAATTTATTAAAGCTTTTTGATGCTTTTTAAAATAGCGAGAGTCGTAACTAATAATGAGAACTGATATTTATTAAGCCCTTATTATATGACAGGCATTATTATAAGAACAGGAAAGTATCTCATTTAATTTTCAGAGCAGGTACATGATTACCATTTTACTGATCAAGAAACTGAGATACAAAGTGAGCTTCCCATTCATTACTCTTTTTCCCCCCTCTTCTTGGTCCATTGTCCTACCTCTGTTATGAATGTCATATCATTGCATTATGATTAGTTGTATACATGTTTCTCTCTCATATTAGACTACAGTTCTTTGGTGGTACATGTGACATTATCTGATGGCTACCACAGTATCTGGGACACAGGCAGTACTCTGTAAAGGTTAGTTCTTTAGAGAAAGGATATAGCAACAATTTAAGAAAAGAATTCTAATTTAATTTAGTTAGGGAGATAATTATTAATTGAATTCAATTATTGTGGATCAGATAAACATGAGTCAGGGTTATGGAAGAATCATTTGATGTGAACTCAGAGCAAAACAAGTTTTGACAAGTCATGCAGAGTTGAAGAGGTGCCAGAAAATGAAAAAGAAACACATGACATTCCACTCTAAAATATTTTGAAAAGTGAGAAAAGAATCTACAGAATAGGGACTTCACCATAGTGCATCTTCTCTATTCTGTGCTGAGTACCACATTTGCTGATTTGAGTGCCCAACCTGAGTCATATTGACAATAAAGGTAATATCTGAAATAGGATATCCAGAATTGTGAGGGGCCTGCTGCGGTGCATACAAAGAATGGAGATATTGTGCTTGGAGGAGAAAAGATGAAATGAGAGGTTATCTCTCTTTTTTTTGCAGTTATCCTGTGTGCAGAATAAATTTTGAACTAGAGCAGATAAATGGGAAATACGAGGAACTACTCAGAAGGCTATTCTGGGGTAATTTCTATCATATGTTATTCTAAAGGGTTACTCTGTGAAAAGGGGGATTGTTCAATATCAGACATGATGCTCTCTTCCAGGTGGGACACTTCGAAGTTTAAATATGGAAGTCACAGTGAAGCTGTTATCAGAGAACTCATGGAATTTTCAGAGACAGGGAACTTGAGAACCAAATGCTTCAGAGACCTCTTGGTTCAGTTAAAAATGCTAATTTCAGGTTTCCAAACCCTCAATAACTTGGGCTGGGTCACTGTCAGGTGTGCCTATCTATAGCACATGGGCTCAAGAATCATATAAATGCCTTCATTAGTTCTCCAAACATTGCTTTCACTTACTTGCCTGGAAGATCTGGGTAAAAACTGTATTCTTGCACATTAAAGCTTCTGTTGTATGCAAATGTATATGTGAAGGAAAACATTTAAGCTATTATCAACAACTTTTACCTTTAAAATTCTTTTTGTATTTATTTCTTTTGTCAAGGGAGAAAGGAGAGAGAGAGAGAGAGAGAGAGAGAGAGAGAGAGAGAGAGGAACACTGATCTGTTCCTGTATGTGCTGTGACTGGGGATCTAACTGACAACCTCTGCTCTTCAGGACAATGCTTTAACCAACTGAGCCATCTGGCCAGGGTCTTTACTGTATTTTAAGAAGAGTGCAATCAAAATTTGAGAAGAACAGGAAGTGGCTAAGCTTTTAAGTGGGAAGGAAGGCTACCCATTATGGAAGAAAAATGAGGCTGACTGGGACTTAGGAGACATCGTGGACTAACAAGCTTTTTTCACCTTTGGGTTTAGGACTATGTACAAAGCTGGTACATTAGTTAACTTAAATTTGGGTTTTCTAAAGTGCATTCCGAAGGAACAGTGTTCCTGCAAGGTTTGCCTCGGAAAAAGGGACTCTGAAGTCAAATAAATTTGGGAAACCTGGATTCTAGGAAAAATGGCCAATTTGGTAAACCAGATTTATATCCACGCTTCCAAGATGATTCACTCTGGTGGGGACGTAGAGCATTTGGCTAACACGTATTAACATTCCATGAGTTTTGTGTTCCCTGGAATAGACTGTGGGAAACTGCTTTTTCAACTTCCTAGAACTATAAATCAGTTGGAGGGCTCCAGCTAACAGTTACCACATTTCATCCAAAAAGAACTGAAGAAGAAATTGGATTTCTAGGCCTTGTTTGTGGAATTCTTTGTTCACCATACTTTGGTCCAACCCTTGTCTAATGACCTTCTTCTACAAGCAGAACTGTAAGGAACTGAGAGACGTGTCTGTTTGCATTGACATCTTATTTATTTTAATATAGGCCAGTTGTTGCTCTACTTTTTATGCATTCTGATTGTTATGCCTTTGAACTTTTGCCCTGAGGCAATTTAATCATGATTGGTTCAATTGTGTAAATACAATAAATAAGTCTTGGCCAAGGTCCCTTGGAGGTGTTTTCCTGACATTTCTCTTAAATGTGTTTATAAAACCCTTTTAGCCAGTCTCGGAACAATAGCCTTTGCCATGTGTTCTTGCAAACCACTACTTTACAGAAAAAGCATCATAGATCATGTAAAGGCCCTTTATTCCTAAAAGGAGGACAGTTTTGATCGACTTTAAGTCTTTAATTTCCTTTGCATTTTTACCATAAAGACAGTCTGGGCAAAGACATAGCCACGAGAAGTCAGTTGCTACCACCCCATTCAGTCCTTAAATGGAAATATGACTAGCAAAGTTCAATTTGTTATGTCTCTTTTTCCAAAGGATAATTCCCATGTCTTTTACAAGGTCTAATTATAGCCTAGTCTAGAAGGGTATTTTCTACTACCTTTAAATAGTTACTCTTACTTCAAATAGAAAGATGTTCTTTTCCCTTTTGGTTGAAGCTACCTTTGAGCAAATGCTAAGTAGTGCTCAGAATTGGTCTTGCACAATAAATATGCAAACTAGATAACAATGGAGTTATTATATATCACCCCAGAGTAATATAAAAGCACTATGTGGAAGCTGTATCTAAGACATGATACTCCCCCAGTCCTTCTAGGAATTATAATTACAGGGTGGGGCAAAAGTAGATTGTAATTGTTCATATGAAAAATAATACAATAATTAATAAATAATAATACAAAAATAAACTCTATGTTTCACATAGTCATGCCCCACCCTGTATAGGGGGAGATTTTATATTACTAAGAAACTTGAGGAGATTATCATTTTAATAGTCCCTGTCTTTCTTTTGAAAGGGAGAAAAATGAGCCACTTCTGTGAACATAATTTCATTTCTCTAAGCTGTTTAAGATAGTTATTTTCATGTGGAATAGCCACAGCAGCTTGTAAACTGATATATAAGAACTTAAGTTAAAATGTTTCCACTCCATATACTAATGTTTAGCTCTGGTATTCATCCAAGAACTGGGCCCCTCACAATTATAGCATCTGTTTTTGTTTGCTTAATTTTATAATCTCAGATGTTTCCATAAATCCTGAATTAAAGAGAAAACTGCTGGGCCCAATTTGTGTGGGTAGGCTCAATGTAAGAGTATACCATTACTGTGCAAGGGTAGTTTGCTTTTATTCCTCCCTATGTTTTGTTTTTACAGATACCACATTTTTTGCAAATGCTTCCATGCCTTAAAAAAAAAAGTGATACTGCACAGAAAGTGGTCCATTTTTTCATGTTTCAGTTAAATTATGATATTTGGGTTATAGGCTATTTGTGCCATTAAGAAGATGGTAACAAATGGACTGGTCACTGTATCATAACATTCCATAGCGTTCACAGGTGTTTTTAGTTCCTTATATTAGCTCAACACACTGACAAATGTTTTTTGTTTTTTTGTGGGTTTTTTTGGAAGTGAAAAACAGGGTCAATGAACAGAATGACCAAAGACACAGAAATATTGTTTTCTTTCTAAAATGTACTTCACAGGAAAATAGCGGCAGTGAAAATGTGGAACATTATAAAAAAGGCTGAAATTCTGGGTTTTTCCAAATTACTGGTCAGATTCTCACTGGGTGACTTAAGAACCCACACAGTGTCTGTATAGATCTCTTGCCAAAAACAAAGGGATAAGTTCTTTTCATTCTTTATTCACTTTATGAAGAATTAAACAGGCAGAGACTTTTGAAGCAGCTGTAAGATTGCACTGAAATCTAAAAAAAAAAATGCTTAAAATACACAAAATATAGGTTTATTGTTTTAAGGTTCTATCAGATCGTAGGGTACAACTTATAAGACAATACCTGGAGCTTTAAAGAACTAAAGTACTTGTTTGATCATGTTAGGGTACTTCTTAAAATTTCATTATCATTGAAAACAATGGAATCACAAATAAAAAGAAGTATCTATCAACTGCTGCTCCTTGTTCTAGTGAGATCCTTTTGTTTTTTTTTTTGAAGCTGGAAACGGGGATAGACAGTCAGACAGACTCCCGCATGCGCCCTACCGGGATCTACTGGCACGCCCACCAGGGGGCGACGCTTTGCCCACCAGGAGGCGATGCTCTGCCCCTCCGGGGCGTCTCTCTGTCGCAACCAGAGCCACTCTAGTGCCTGAGGCAGAGGCCAAGGAGCCATCCCCAGCGCTCGGGCCATCCTTGCTCCAATGGAGCCTCGCTGCAGGAGGGGAAGAGAGAGACAGAGAGGAAGGAGACGGGGAGGGGTGGAGAAGCAGATGGGCGCCTCTCCTATGTCCCCTGGCCGGGAATTGAACTCGGGACTTCTGCACGCCAGGCTGACGCTCTACCACTGAGCCAACCGGCCAGGGCCTAGTGGGATCCTTTTTGAGTCCTCATTTGTGGATGAATGATTTTGCACACTACACTAGAGGACTGATATTTTTAATTGAAGGCTAAAAATTCAGCTAATTCTATCTCTCAGATCATAATTTTTCTTCATAAAATGAAGTTATTTATCTAATTTTCATTTCGAACACAATTGAACTTTTCCAAAATGGTTCTAGTTTCTATATAAAAAATAATTGATGGCATTCATTTAAGTCTAACTTCTGAATTTTTAATTTCAGAACTAATTTTATGCATTTTGGATAACATAGTTTCTTCTTTATTGAGAAATGTAATATGATTTCATTTATCATTACAGTTCAGAAGCAGGCTCTTAAAAATAATAAGTTATCCTTTATTAAGCTTTCCCCGGTAAATTATTTGAATTTTGGTTATTTTAGATAAGGATTTGCCATTTTATTTAGGGAAATCAGTTTTGTAATCGGTTTGGGTTATTAGACATAATGAAGAAAGGTATAAAATATATTGTGGGAGAAAGTAGCAAATCTGACTACTAAACACTTGTAAGGTAAGGAAGGAGTGGTCCAGGGTGATAGCTGTACTATATTACAGGCACAGCGCCCTCAGGCATAAGAATTTACCTAAGCATACATTCACTTCTAGACAGACCTGAAAAGACACATAATAACATAAAGGAGAGTTTAATTTTCTTTATCATTTTTTTTCTGTCATATTGAAATCACACCAGCATACACAAAGGATGGTTTAAAATTTTGTGAAAAATTTTAGTGTTATTTATCCATGTAATTATACTAGTATCTCTAACCTCAAGTATGAATAATAATAATGTTGAAGAGGTACTGTGAGGATTAAGTGAAAAACCAGTGTAACATGCCTAGCATATTTTCTGGAAGATATATATATATATATATATATATATATATATATATATATATATATATATCTAAAATTGAAAAAATAGATATTAAAAACAAATGATTTTTAAGTATTACATGGATAGATAACACTAAAATTTTCCACCAATTTTCACACTTTTTTTTTGGTATGCTTGTGTGATTTAGATATGACTAAACAGAAACAAATGATGAAGAATATTAAATCCTTTTTTTAAACATTATTATATGCCTTTTCAAATCTATCTGGAAGTGAATACCATATTTTTCGCTCCATAAGAAGCACCTAAGGTTTTAAGGAGGAAAATAAGAAAAAAAATTCTGAACCAAATGGTGTGTTAAAATATTTAATAAAATATACCACAGTAATATTTCAACAATGTAAACTCAACAGCAGTATCAGCAGCCATTAGCACTGTTATTAACCAGTGAGAAGAGACTTTAATGTTCAAATATTCTTCTAGATGTCTGGGAACCCCAGGAAAGCATCATCACTAGAGTCAGAATTTAAGAAGCTCAGTTGCTCACAATCACTGGTATCACTTTCTTCACTATTTTCATATATGATCCATCTTCAGTGCCATCTAAGGCATTGCTAATGCCACATGTTTTGAAGGACTGTACCACAGTTTCATTCTTCACTGACTGCCATGATGTTTTCACCCACTCACAAACTTGAGTGACAGTGGATCTCTTCATTTGTCCAGTTGGTGTCAGATCATGATTGCCAGCAGCCATGCATTTGTTCCACTCTTCTTGCAGAAAGACTTGAAACGGTTTGTTAATGGAAATGTCGAAAGGTTGCAACTGGCTAGTAAGATCCCCAGGAATACAGCTAGATGAGTCTTCACTTCTTTAAAGTTTTGTGTGTGTGTGTGTGTGTGTGTGTGTGTGTGTGTGTGTGTGTGTGTGTGTGGTTTCTCCAATATGTGCTTTACACTGGTCAAGCACTAATAGGCAGATTTTTTCAGAAGCCCTCTAGGATGTTTGGACCAAACTTTTTCATCTATACTCTCATTCCATTTTTGTCCCTCCATCCTTTCTCATGAACCCCCCTGCTGCTGCACTGGGGAAAGTCCAGTTATTTTTTACTCTAATATTACTACATAGGTAAACTACCTGGATTACAGCTGGAATAAACTGATGGAGATGAGCAGCACAGCCTGTTGCATCTGCCGCTGCTTTGCTTGTGCTCCCACTGGCTTCCTAGCTCACTGCACCTGCCTCGCACCCTTGGCTCCTCCCCTATCTTCCAGCCAGCCAGCCAATGAAATGCTATTAGGCTGGCAACAAGTGATGTCAGCACTCCACACAGAGCTCCAGCAGCTGCAGCGCAGCCCTCCACCCCTGCAGCGCACCTCTCACGTCTGCCCTCGATGATACCAGATGAATGCGCCCACACAATGTCGCTCACCTTCCCTCCTGAGCTGCATGCAACTGTGGAAACCAGAACCAGGAGATCACTCAGCAGATGCCAGGTTACACACGCCGCTGTGGCGGGTATGATTATGCTCCTGCTGGCGCTCATCTACATGTTTATTAGCGCAGCACCCCACAGCAGCTAAAAAAATGAACATTGACTTCATAAGACGCATGGGCATTTCCCCCTCCGTTTTTTGGGGAAAAAAGTGTGTCTTATGGACTGAAAAATACGGTATATACTTAGTTAAACAATTATAGGAAGGTCCTGGTCAGTTGGCTCAGTGGTAGAGCTTTGGCCTGGTGTGTGATGTCTCAGGTTCAATTCCCAGTCAGGATACATAGGAGAAGTGTTCATCTGCTTCTCTACCCCTCCCCCTACCTCCTACCCCCTCTCGCCTCTCTCTCTCTCTTTCTCTTTCCCTTCTCCAGCCATGGCTTGATTGGAGTGAGTTGGCACTGTCACTGAGGATGGCTCCATGGCCTCTGCCTCAGACACTAAGAAGAGCTTGGTTGCTGAGCAGTGGAGCAGTGCCCCAGATGGGCTGAGCATCGCCCCCTAGTGGGCTTGCCAGGTGGATCCTGGTCAGGGTGCATGAGGGAGTCTGTCTCTGCCTCCCCTCCTCTCACTGAATAAAAAAAAATTATAGGAAGAAAAGTGAAAAGGATAAATAATATTTCAATTATTATTTATATTTTATCTAATATCAAAATCTAAAATTAGTTCTAATAAAAGACCTGAACTAGTGTCAGGAAATAATTTATTATTAATAATTTGGAAAATTCACAAGGAACCATATTCAAAATTATATTACCTGAAGCATACAAAATAATTTTAGTGTTTTAAAAGAAACACATATTAGCCCTGGCCAGTTGGCTCAGTGGTAGAGCGTCGGCTGGCATGCAGGAATCCTGGGTTCGATTCCCAGCCAGGGCACACAGGAGAAGTGCCATCTGCTTCTCCACCCCTCTGCCTCTCCTTCCTTTCTGTCTCTCTCTTCCCCTCCTGCAGCCAAGGCTCCATTGGAACAAAGTTGGCCCGGGTGCTGAGGATGGCTCTATGGCCTCTGCCTCAGCGCTAGAATAGCTCTGGATGCAACAGAGCAACGCCCCAGATGGGCAGAGCATCGCCACCTGGTGGGCATGCCAGGTGGATCCCGGTCGGGTGCATGCGGGAGTCTGTCTGACTGCCTCCCCGTTTCTGGCTTTGGAAAAATACAAAATAAATAAATAAATAATTAAATAAATAAATAAATAAAAATAAATAAAAGAAACACATATTGTTTTATTAATGCAAAATATATTAAACGTTTTCTTTAAACTTTCTATTTTGTATATTTTTAAATTTAACTTCCAGGTTCTACCAAACAAGAACGTATAAAACACAATTCAGAAACATTAGTATTTGAAACTTTTTATAATTTATTTTTCTTAAATTACAAACTATTTTAATTATAGAAGAGGATGACAATTAACAAAAATGTGATTCAATCCCAGTGCCTGTAGAACTATTTTTTAACATCGTGTCTTATGTTTCTCTGAGGTCTGGTTCCCCAGAAACTACACCTGCAATAGAATTGTTGCGCATGACTCAGAGCATGCTCTCTGGGCAAGAGAAGTAATAGGGTAAGGCAGAGGACAGAGCTGAGGAAGTTTGTGGAATCAGCTCAAGTCTTAAGTTACTAATCTCATGGGGAACTCAGAGCATGAACTGTTCTCCTGTGCTGTTCATGAATTGAGGCAATGGGAGTTTTAAAATTCCAATTTACTTCAGTCATTATGACAGGATGCCGTTGGAGGAGGGAAGTAGGAAGTTGTAACTCTGGGCAAAGTTCTTTCTATTTGGTGAAGGACGGTTCTTCAGAGAAGGGGGTCAATGGTGACGATTCAATAGTCTATGCTCACAGCAGCCCAGGTGTGGATGCACTGGCCAATTAAAAGTGATAGCTATAGAAGAGAAACCTACTGCATTTACTGCACTCTTCTTTCAGACTTAAACAAATATATATCACCTACATGGTGAAATTACACAGTAAGCATTATATTAATTGTTTTTAAAATGATAGCAATATATAACGAATTGCTTTCCATGATAACAAACTTATATAATGCATAATATTATAAGTTTAGATATATTAGTGGTCGCTCATCTATCACAGGGGTTGGGTCCCAGAAGTCCTTGTGATAGGCAAAAGTCCATGAAGTAGAGACCTTATATTTATTTTATTATTTATATATATATATTTCAAGGTTTTATAAACCCTCCTATGAACCTGTCCTACACTCTTATAAACATTTCCTATGCTCTTAAACACTTTCTATGTATTTTATTTTGAATTAATATTCTTTTAATATGTTTTAATTAATATTTTTTATATTTTCAATTTTTAGGCTAGAAAATTCTTATTTTACAGCAAAAATAATTAAAATAATAAATATATAAAAATACCTATATACCACAAAATCCTGTGATATAGGGAAAAATCTACGTTACAAAATTAGATATATACAATGAAAAAATCCGTGATACGGTGAGACCGCGAAAAATGAACCACAATATGGTGAGGGACGACTGTATCACATCTGTCACTTAGATTATTTCCAGATTTGTCTATCTGTCTTCTTTTGGATGGAAAATATATCTTCATTTAAATATTTGTTGTCTCAGAAGGTATAAGTATTAGACTATTATTTTATCTTTGATACATTTCCATGTATATATTATATGCATGTATTATACTTCCCCTCACCACCATCCCACATTACTCTTTCCGAGATAATTCTTTTTTCACTTAGTTTTCATCTCTCAGTTGTTGTCACGAAAGCAAAAGATTAATAATGTCTTCTTATTGCTGATGTTTGAATTTAGAAACTTAAATTAGATTTACTTCAGCTTACATTATGCAGAAAATAAACTTTAATTATTCCTGATTTGGAGAAATTGGATAAAAAAATTTTGACTAGTGGAGTTGGTTTCCTAAGGAAATAAACATATTTTTTCTCTTTACATGTTTTGGGAAAATTTCTAGCTGTATACTTTTATTCAATAACTTCGCATTGAACAACAGTTTGCCCCAGAAGTTTTGTGTCTACAGTTATAAAAGTATATGTTAGAGATGATTTATTTAAAGGTTCTCAAATTTTTATTTTATTTATATAATCTTCATGTGTATAGAACTAAATCATATAATTTCTTCTTTAATTTTTATATAAAAAAAGCTTAATAAGCTTTTTACCTTCTGCATATCTCATTTTGGTTCCTATTACACACAATCACCCCAAATTTATTGAGCTTCTATGTATAAATCACTGGACCAGAAGTAGTAGGAAATTGAAAAGCATTCATGGTCCCTCACCTCAAGAATCTTAAAATCTAGGTGTAGGAAAAGTTTAAAATATAGGACTAAATAACCACATAGAGTTGTGGTGGCGAGTCTATCAATTGCCAAGGAAGTTGCAAGAAAAATGTTTTTATATTTTTACATGAGAAGCCAGAATGATTTAGAAAAGTTTCATTAAACAGTGGAACTTGAAATGGTTTTGAAAGATACGAAGAATTTGGCAGACCACAGAAAATAAGCAAAGGTTTTTAAAAAGAGGATAAGAGTTTGAATAAAGCAGAGAGGCAGAAAACTGAAGCAGAGGTTCGAGTAATATTTGAGGAAGTTGATATGACAAATTAAATCAAATCAAATTATGTAAGTTGGAAGAAAGAAAAGAAGGAAGAAAGGGAAGAAGGGAGTGAAAGAGGGAAGGGCAGAGGGAGGGAGGAAGAAAGGAAGAAAGGAAGCTCCTTTCAGCAAGGATGAAGTGATTTGTGTACATCAGCTTTGCCGCTGCTGATCATGATGACTGAAGAGAAAGAAATAAATGCCAAACAATCACACGTAATCACTTGTGTGTGTCATAACTCGGCTTTGCGGATCAGCACAAAGAGAACTACTAGCATGAGCAAAGGCCTTATGAAATGTACTCTTGTGATAGCGTGCACAACAGACTTGCTGACCAGGAATATTGGGGCGAGGTACCCGAATTGACATTCCACATAGCCCAGCTCATTTTCCCAACACCTTACTATCCTGTTCCATAATTAGTAGCTTACCTGGAGGAAAAGGCTCCTGTTAAAAGATGAGTAATACTGCCAGAAAAAACAAAAGGAGACAAGAAATGCAACAGAAAATGACAAATGAAACTATACACCAGAAAAAAAATTATGGTAAAAAAACTGAACACATGAATCAAGTATTTCTTTATTATAATAATATAAGACATCACAATATAAACTTCTGAAAACAATAGTTAACAGAATGGACAAAGTGTATCCTATTCCAAAGGAAGAGATAGAAAAGGAGGTAGAAAAAAAATGAAAGACATAACACAATCACAGGGGAAAAAAAAACATAGGTGAAACAATGAAATGTGAAATGGATATAGTACAAACACAATTTTTAAATATTTAAATATATAGAAAGGGATTGAAAAATGTAGCAAAATAAAATGGCAAGGAACAAAAATTCATAATTAGAAAAATAATACACAAAAGACAGATAAAGGAAAGCCAAAAAACGTGCAACTGGAAATCCTAGGAAACTGGGGGAGAACTTTAAAAAATATAATAGAAGAAATCCTGTAATGAAGGAAGAACTCAGTCTTTATCATGCTTGTCTTAAAATGTGCCTCTGATAATGACCCCAATTTACATAATAAAAATGTCTAAATAATAACAACTGGTGGGGGGAGGACCTGAACCCTATTCAGTGGTTGACAAGCAGTTAATGTAGGTTCACGATAAGGTTACACAGCAATATTTTATTTTATTTTATTATTATTATTTTTTTTCATTTTTCCGAAGCTGGAAACAGGGAGGCAGTCAGACAGACTCCCGCATGCGCCCGACCGGGATCCACCCGGCACGCCCACCAGGGGGCGATGTTCTGCCCCTCTGGGGCGTCGCTCTGTTGCATCCAGAGCCATTCTAGCGCCTGAGGCAGAGGCCACAGAGCCATCCCCAGCGCCCTGGCCATCTTTGCTCCAATGGAGCCTCGGCTGCGGGAGGGGAAGAGAGAGACAGAGAGGAAGGAGAGGGGGAGGAGTGGAGAAGCAGATGGGTGCTTCTCCTGTGTGCCCTGGCCGGGAATCGAACCTGGGACTCCTGCACGCCAGGCTGATGCTCTACCGCTGAGCCAACTGGCCAGGGCAGCAATATTTTAGATATACACCAATTTGTCTCAGATTCTGGGCTTTTCAGCTAAAATTTTCATGAGAAAGCTTCCAAGAAATATTGGAGAGGTGGAGATCTAAAATATTGTTAGTATTATTCTCAATAAGGACTAGGCCATTTTTCAATTAGGTTTCACTCCTCTGTGCTGCACGTATCTAAGAGATAACAGAGTCCTGACAAACATTTCTTATTTCTTTTTTATGGATACACTTCCAAAAGTCAGTGATAACCACCTTGGTCCCCTTGTGCCTTTTGATGAAGCCATATTCTCCTTTCCTTTCTAGAACTAGGTAAAGGAGCAGATTTAAGACACATTAAAATAATCATTTATTTCTTAGGTCACAAATACATATTTCTTCACTTAACTGCATTAGAAGATGGTTTAATTTTGTACATAAATTATATAGATTATTCATGTATTCATTATATAATTACACTGATGAGTTTATATAAATGACTTAAGCATTTCCACACACACTGTTGGGTATATTTACAGAAAATATATCCAACAATACCTATCATCTCTCCATTGCCTGCTACCTGCATCAAAGTTACACACTTCAAAGTGAACTCTTAATATGTCTTGGTCAGCTGTTGATGATGCAAAGTGCCTTGCTAGAAAACAAAAGTGGTACACCATCAGTGAAATGGTGGCAATTTCATTATTTGTGATGACAGCAAGTTACAGCTCAGAGGGCAAACCAAAGTGTCCAGGGCAGAAACCAAGAGCCAAGAGAACAATGAATCAGAACATTATTCCCAGTGGGAAGAGCTGTTCCCTGATCAGGTAACAGTCCCTATTCCCAGATTAAGGGCCCTGAAAATATGTACCTAACCAGATTTCAGAATTGCTATGGATCAGAGGCTGCACGCACCTTTCACTTCTTCCTTTCTGGAACAGGAGAGTCTCTTCTAGTTATCCGATTCCTGTCTCACTATTGTATTTTGGATGCATGTGTGAGGGTGAGGTAGGAGAGTGAGATGACTTGCTATTTTAGTTCACAAATCAAGACAAGCTGTACCAGAGCAGCTGCATCTGAGTGATTGAACCTGTGGAGACTTTTCCACATCTGGAATGATTTAAAAATAAAAATCTAGACTTGGAGCTAGTACTGTAATTGAATGGGACTTTTGGGTCCCTAACTGAACCCAACCCCCAGTCCAGTCACCTGGATTCTCCTACATGAGTAAGCTCAGGAAGAGCAGAAGAACCACTCAGCCAGAACTGTGAGAAGCAAAATATACCATTGTTTTAGGTCACTACATTTTGGAGCAGTAGGTTACACAACAATGAGTAACTGGAACACTGAATGTTATCAACCAGATTTCAGACCTCTTCAGTCAAGTCTGGGAAAGGGGTGAAATACATCTAATAAGATGCCATTTAAAGAATAATTTTTGGTTAAAGAAAAATGAGAGGAGGGGTTTGCAATCTAGAAAGAAACCAAAGGGAGAGACTGGAAATAATGAAGAGCCACCCCTCCCTCCCGCCCCCAGCATTGTCTGCCCCAATCTTTGGGCTGTAAACCTGGACTCCTGACAGGGTTTTATGGGCTGAGAGGGTTACAGGAAGAAAGAGAGGGCACTTAAAAACACAACCTGTTGCCAGTGTAACAAGGAGTAACTTGGAAATTGTACCGGTTGGAAGGCGTTCTTTCACTCTGAGTACAGAACAGGAGCAGATAGCAGCACTCTGGCTCTTTGGACTTGGACCACTTTGTGAGTGTTGGAGGACAGCACCTGGATGCAGAAGTCATTCCTACCACAAGCGAGTGCCCTGTGAACTGGGGCCATGGGTTCCTTGGCTAACTTAATGGAAGTATTAGACAGCAGGCATGGGAAGGGTCTCCCAAAACTCCACTCACCCTGACTGTTCTAGAACAAGCTGGGTCAGATTTGGAGGTGGTTTCAAGAGCATGTGGGTAATGGAATAGTGAAATTTGTTTATTAATATTATAATGACCCTATTTGGACCCATAGGTTAATAATTCCTAGAAAAAAGTTCAGGCCATATTATAATACTTGTGTGTGCATACATATATATATACATATATATTTTTATATATTATAAATATTTAATTTATATTATATGTTTATAATATACATAAAATTATATACCTAGTTGTAGTTTCTTTTTGAAATATCAAATTTCTTTCATACACATTATTTCTTTGAAAGGCCTCCTGCTCTGTGAAGTATGTAAGGAAATATTATTTTCTTCATTTTAACAGAGAAATAAAGTCATCTTAAATAAGAGATTAAGAGACTTTCCCAAGATTAAGGAATAAAGGTGGTAGAACCTGGTTTTGAATTTAGCTCACCTAATTCTAGTAACCAGCGGAAGATAATGCTTAGATGCCAGATTGGATGTATTTATATGATATGTAAGAACTGACTTTGGAATTTTAATCTATATGAATATCAGTATATACTTATACACATTTGTGCAATTATCCACACATATAAATTTACTCTGAAGACATATTCTTATATATTACCACAGACTTAAAGAAAAACATTTAAAAACCCCAAAATATTATTGGGACATAGATTACTATCTTATCATAAAAATATACCCCATAAAATTTCTCATAATATATATGCTAACACAATATATTAAAAATATTTTGCTTACTCGTAGGTACTCCTCAAATTTTTTTCTTGCAAACATTTTTAGTATAGACTTCTTAGGTGGAGTCACTCCTGATATAATGTTGTCTAGCAAAAAGGTTATGCATCAACAGTTTTCACTGAAATAAGCTGTCATCAGCACATTTTCTTATGAAATAATATTCATTAAAAATAAGATATTCTCTTAGCTAAAGTGACAGCTCACATCACCTTGTCAATTTTCTATAATAATATACACTTTACAATACGGTGCTAACAAGACACAAGGCAGCATTTCAGTCATCTGCTATAGTGTCAAAATGGAGACTAGATATACTGCATTCAAAGAAGAGATGCCAATTAAATGTACTCTGTCTACAGCCAGTGCTCCAGTATCATACAATCATGTGATCTGTATCCTTGTTATCCAATATTAGATACTAGTGTTCCACTACTTTAGTTTCTCTCTCTCTCTCTCCTTTTAAGTAGTAACCCCAAGCACACTGTCAAAACTACTACAAGACTTGGCATGGGGATTTGACAAATAAGGAAATGCTGAGACCTAGAGCATAGGCAGATACACAGAAATGGAGGGAAAAAAAGCAGAACATTTATAATAAAGGAGAAAGCATAATATGTAAGAGGAGTATGTTTGGAGTCTGTCAAAAATAAAATGAAATCTTTACCACCGGTTAGCTATCTGACTTTATGCAAATAATTAACTTTTTCAAGTCCTGATTTTCTTTTATTAAAATGGGATATTAATTTTACCTCATTGGGAAGGTGTAAGGATTAAATGATAATGTTTGTAAAGGGGTTAGCCTAGAGCCTGGCACATAACAGGAGTGTCATAAACGCTGCTCTATCCATACATCTCACTTTAAAGATGTCATTCTGTTGAGAAATCGGTTCTCAGTATTACTGTTGCTCCTCTGCATGCTTTCAGAGGTTTTTGTTTTTCAAGATGTACCCAGTTGTGTTTTCCTTTGTATTAAAAGGAAATGTTCACACTCATTGTATTAACTGAATATGTGGCTTGAAGTCTTTCATCTGTTATAAAAATTCTCAAAAAATTATTACTTAAAATATTGCTTCTAGCCTATTCTGTTTCTCCCTTGCCGCTAGAACTCCAATTGTACTTATATTAGTCTTCATCACTGAGTCTGGTTTCATTACGCCTCTTTCTATATTTTCAATTCTTTTAAAAATTCTATGCTTCAGCCTGACTAAACCTCTCTTTAGCTATGTTTAATTTGCTAGTTAACCCTTATACTACACTTTTCTTCTCTAACATTTTATTATAAAAATATTCAATCACACAGATGAGTTGAATGAATTTTACATTGAACTCCCATATATCCAGCAACTAGATTCTACAATTAATATCATATTATACTTGTACCATCACATATCTACAACCCATTCCCTCTATTCATCAATCCATTTTACTCTTTAATGCTTTTCAAATTAAAATGCCGGCATCAGTACACTTCCTTCTACATACCTCAGCATGTGTACTGCCAGTTAGAGTTCAGTATTTGTATATAGTTTTTATTTTGTTTGAATATAAAACAAAATGTACAAACCACAATATTGATTTCCTGAGTTTTGATAAATGCAAATACTTCTTTTTCCCAACCCCCTATCAGGATATAGAGCATTATAATCACCCCAGAGAGTTTCCTCATGCCTCTTCTCTCTCACTCCCAACTTCCATACCCATAAGCAAGCACTGTTCTTATTTTTTCCACCATAGATTAGAACTCCATATAAAGTAAATCATACAGTTTGTAGCTTTCATGTAAGGCTTTTTTTTTTTTAACACAGTCTCATGCTTTTAAGATTCATCCATGATATTAACTATAATATTAGGAGTTGTATTGATTCCCTATGATGGCCATTAAAACTACCAAACATTGAGTGGCTTAAAACAACTGAAATTTATTTTCCCACAGTTCTGGAAACTGCAAATCGGAAACCAAGGTGTTAGCAGTCATGCTCTCTCTGCTAACTTCCTGGGAGACTCCTTCCTGGCTTCTTCAGGCTTTCGGTGTTTGCCAGCCACCTTTGGTATTCTGTGGCATGTAGACAATTCACTAGTTACGTGATTATTTTTTCACTGTGTATCTTTACGTTATCTTCCTTCTGTGTGTCTGTCTCTGTACTCAAAGTTCCCCTCTCATAAGGATATTGGATTAGGACCTACCCTAAAGACCTCATTTTAACTTGATTACTTCTAAAAATAAAATCCTATTTTCAAGAAAGGTCACATTCTGAGGTACTGGGGGCTAGGATTTCAACATATTTTTTTGGGCGGGGATACAATTCAATCTGTAACAGTAGTTCCCTTTTATTGCTAAATAAAATTTCATTGTATGAGTATTTCAGTTTTTTAAATCTATTCTGTTGGTGGACAACTGAACCTTCCAGGTTTGAGCTCTGTGACAAAGTTGCTACGAGTGTCTTTGCACAAGTCATTTTGTGCTCATAACTCCATTTCTCTTAGTTAAACATTTAGAAATGGAATTGCTGGATCATAAGGAAATGCATTATTTAATTTTACAAGAAATGTTCAGCTTTTTTTTGCAAAGTGGTTTTACCATTTTGTACACTCACTAACAATGTATAAGAACTTTGGTTGTTCTACTTTATCACTGTCACAACATTGTCATTATTGTAAGCAGTTCTGTTATTTGTTTATCATATTATTGGTGATAAAAGAGCTTAGAACAAATTGACCAAAAATCAAAAGTTACATTGCCTTGGTAATGAAACTGCTCCTCGATTTGGAAAATTCAGAGTCACTGCTGCCACCAGGATGGAGAACAAAGCAAACAGCACAAAGCTAAGGCAGAGCATGTGTCCTCCCCAGAGAAGGGAAAACCAAAGAGTAACGCAAAGGTAATAAGATCTTGTCAGAAGAAAAGTGGCCTGTGTGTCCCATTTCTTTGTATAAACTGGAAGCTGGAGACTTTTGGATAAGGGTAATTGTCAGGCACATGAGGGTTTAGGGTCACCAGGGCCTGAGTAAGCAGCGGACATCTCCACCTAGTTGGCGGCTAGGGAAACAAATTCCCCATCATCAGCGTGTGAGGAGATGGGGCTGGCTCTCCAAGCTACAGTAACCAGGAGGATACCCCCTCTGCCAGCTGATGATGGGACAGACTCCTCCAAGCTCCTTCTACACAGAACCCCTCATTCTGAATTTTATTTCTCTCCCCCTAAATGGTAGACCAAACACTTTATTGAAGCTGTGCCCACAGGTAGATAGCTTAAAGCTTGGGCGTGGTAGAGAACAGGGTTGCACCTGGGCCACAGGGACTATGGGCACCCCCTTGGCCCTCTTGACTTCTGCCTTCTACCAAATCTTTGGGAACAAGCCACTTCCTCACCATCTTGTTTCATGGCCAGTCCTGCCTGAGGCCCCTAGGGAACTGGAAGGTTGGGGGACTGAGTCCTTTGCACTGGGAAGAATTTGATCCTCAGAACCCAGCTGAGGACCTGAATGGTGCGGTGCCCCTCACCACCCTGAAGTGCAAGGAGAAGCAGCTGGAAGCTAAAACGGAATACAGAAATTCTCCTGGCAATAGCATCACAGGTGCTGGTCCTTATCTTGAGGTTGTTGGCTTGTTTAGACTTTGTTTCTGGAGACTTCTCCCTTCCTTCAGGTCCACTATTAAATAAGATTTGAGAGACATGGAAAGAATATTTTGTAGCACTCCTTTGAAAGAATCTTTAAAACACAAACTGGAAACCCCAGGCGCTCTATTTTCTGTAAATGAAAACCTCCTTAGATCATAAGCATAGGTTCTCTTGCCAATTAAAGTGGAGCACAATTGCATCTGGGCGAGCCTAGGGGTCGCTGGTACCCACCCCCGAGCAGCTGATGACCTGGGCTTTCGTGAGCAGCTCTTTCCGCGGTGTGCTTCAGGGCCACGTACCACTCTTGTCCACCGACAACAGTGCCCGGTCTCATCCTTCAGCTGCTGCAGCCCCTGGAGCTCCGTCGGGCATGCTATGCATGTTCTTGACCTGGTTGTGCAGCATTGGAATGATCCTGGGGAGTGGATGGCCATGCGATTTTCAGCCAGGTCTGGTGGATCTTCTTGGTCAGCTTATCCACGACTCTGTTACTCTGAGCACGGACGAGAACCTTGCTGAGCCAGGCGGTAGACATGGTGGTCGACATCACTGTCTTCCCTGTGTTGGGTCGTCTCTGGATCAGGTTTAGCGGTCTCTGCTGCACAGGTTTCACAGTGTAAACTCGAGAGTAGTTGAGGTCTGGGAGCCCTTGGGCTGTGAAATGCTTAGGCAGCTGGCACTTGATGGTCACTCCCAAGCAGTCTGTGGTAGATGTGGCCCCACTCGGAGGCCATTCACAGCAAATGTTTTCATGCACACTGCATCACCTCGAAAAAGGTTGACTTCTATACAAAATCTACCTAGAAGTTAGTGTCACCTATGTGAGTGTACCCACACTACTTTGCAGCTCAATGGCGATCTCATCGTCATAATTATCAGGGACCTTCATGATGTAGCCTATCCCTTTCCACCTGGGCGCCAGCTCCCCTTTGTATCACTGGCACATATAAGCCCTTTCCATGAGCCGCATGTCTCTGAAGCAAAGAATGGCTAATTATGGCTAATTGCTCATTATCAGAATCAGTCTGGGCCAAGTGAAGTAGGTGATTCCCCTATTGAGGCCCAGACCCCACCTGACCGTAATGTCATCTTGAGTCTGGGACTTATTCAGTCTCTATTTGTAGTAGGCCTGCAGCTTGCCCAGAAGGCCAGATAATCCTCTGATACTGGTAAGAGTCCTGGAAACTGCAGGAGGAAGTGCTGTGGCTGGCTCCGTTGCACCTCTCCAGGTCCTCCAAGGTGGTGGAAGAATTTTCCTGGGGCAGGGTTGGGGGGGGGGGGTGGAGTGCCCAGCATATTGATCTGCTGGCTGGGCCCTGACTGCACCTCCTTGGAAGGGACAGCCCCGATAAGATGCACTGGTCCTGGATCAGGAGCTGCCACTACGAGTTGTCCCAGAGAACGTCCTTAAGGCTGCTCTGGCTGGAGCAGGGCTGCGTGCTCTGCGGCCGCACGACCAAGGTGGCCCGAACGGGAATAAAGTCAAGGCGAAAAGACTGTGGTTAGTAGCTACCATTGCAATACTTCAGCACTGTCTTCCCCAGGAGCCCACCCTTGTGCATTTCCCCCTCACGAGGTGATTTAGAAAGTGGCTGACTGAAGTACATCCACGTTAGTAACAGAATCACTTCTTGCTGGTAATACAGTAAATCATGCAAGCTGGCTGGTGCACCCTGCAGTAGAGGCATATAATAGGTAAATCTTCAGCTTTTTTGAAGTTTAACTCAGCCTACAACCAGCTGGACGGACTTGGCCACGCTGTCATCAACGGCCGGTTCTGCAGGATTCTCTGGGTCATCCCACCTTCGCATGGAGCTGATCACTGCGCGGGTGCGGACAGGACTTCCTGCGCTGTCACCTCCAGAGCCGCTGGGGGGCGTCAGCGTCTGGCTGGGGCAGGTGAAATTGTGAACTCGAACTCTGAGTCCTGCTTGTCCGCGCGGAGCAGCAGCTCAGCCTCCTCTGTGTATAGGAAGGTGACTGTGTCGTGGTGCCTCCAGCGTCGAGACCTGTCAGGCTCAGTGCAGCCCTGGAGCCCACCGGCGTGCTGAGCCCTAGGTTGCCGGGCCCAGAGCCGAGTGTACAGAGCCTCTGCCCCTCGGAGCTGCCCTCTGCTTGCAGCCCCCAGCAGGAACCAGGACCATCATCACCTGTTGTGAGTAGTTTTAATTTTACCTATTCTGGCGGATGTGAGGTGGCCTGTATTGCATTTTTAAAATTTCACATATTATTTTTTAGTTTTAGGATTGCCATTTTATTTATTTGATATAAATTCCAGTTTTCTGGTCAATATCATCATTTTGTCACCTACGATCTTTATTAATCAGTTAAAATCTGTCTGAAAACCAATATCCAGGTCACCCGTGCATCAGTTTCTATTGCTTTTTTTTTTTCTTATCTTTTATTTTGTATACCTAGTAAATTTTTTCACCGACTTAAAATAATTATATATAAAAATTATAGAGGTCGTGGAAAAATGTTATCTTTCTCTAGACAGAATTTCTTTAGTTTCTGGCAGGTTATTAGAGAAGGCATAGATTACTGTAATCCCAGCAGACTGAGCTGATTCACAGCTGGGTTTCAGTCTTTGTAAAGCTGAGTGAGCTCTTTTTACCTTAACCTCATTCTTAGAATGTAGTTCTTCTGGTGTCCAGTTGAATACTTGAGGGTTTATATCTGAACTTCATCCTTTTGATGATCCTTTAATCCCATTTTAAAAATCTCTCCAGAACCATAAAACTGACAAAAAAAACAACAACTCTGCATTGATTCTTAAACTCATAGCAGCTACTTTCTTCCCCATTTCTATACTTCTTGGCTTATCTCTTAGGTCTTGGCAGTGTTGATGGCCGCGAACTCTAAGTATAGTCTTCACAGGCCCTTGAAATTACTGAAGCTTTTAAAAAGATTTTTGACTGTTTAAAGAAAAAAATAATAATAATGAAATATGTTGAATTGAAATATATAGCCAGGATACAAAAATTGAGTGGTGATTAAGTAAAATTACCCATTATATGGTTCTTGGATTATTCCTTAGTATTGTATTTTTTGAATTGAGACTGTGTGAAAGTTGTGTACATATTTCAATCTTCAGGATTAACACTAAGACACACACAAGCAGAAAGACAAACACACAAATTGCTAAAGTAAAAACAAGTAGATATAATTAAATGATAAAAAATACTTTATAAAACCAAAAGACAATAGAAATAAATGAACAATGGTGCAACTAACAGATGGAACAAATAGAGAACAAGTTGAAAAAGATAAATAAGTAAACAGATAAAAAAATAAAGCAGAATTAAACTGATTCAAACAAAACTATAATTACATTACTTGTAAATGGACCAAATACTCCATTAGAAAGAAATACAGTGGTCCCTGCTCTATAGCAGGGGTTAGGCTCTAGAACCCCTCACAATAGGTGAAAATCCACAAAGTAGCAACCTTATATTTTATTATTTATATATATTTTAAGGCTTTATAAACCCTCATTACAGTCTTATAAACCTTTCCCACAGTGTTATTAACCTTTCTCACACTTATTTTGTTGCAAAAATAATTAAATAATAAATACAGTGTGTCCGTAAAGTCATGGTGCACTTTTGACCGGTCACAGGAAAGCAACAAAAGATGATAGAAATGTGAAATCTGCACCAAATAAAAGGAAAACCCTCCCAGTTTCTGTAGGATGATGTGGCAGCATGTGCGCATGAGCAGATGATGACGTAACACCGTGTATACAGCGGAGCAGCCCACGGCCATGCCAGTCAAGATGTGGACAGTACAGAGGAAAGTTCAGTGTGTTCTGTGGCTCACTAAATTCTAATCTGTGACCAAAGTGCAACGTGAATATTGGTGCGTTTATAATGAAGTGCCACCACATAGGAATAACATTACTCGATGGGATAAGCAGTTGAAGGAAACCGGCAGTTTGGTGGAGAAACCCCGTTCTGGTAGTCCATCAGTCAGTGACGAGTCTGTAGAGGCTATACGGGATAGCTACCTAAGGAGCCCTAAAAAATCTGTGCATGAGCCCACATCGAACTGCATTGAATAGGTATGAAACTGGGAGAGTTTTCCTTTTATTTGGTGCAGATTTCACATTTCTATCATCTTTTGTTGCTTTCCTGTGACTGGTCAAAAGTGCACCATGACTTTACGGACACACTGTATATAAAAATTCCTATATACTGCAAAATTCTGCGATATAGAGAAAAATCCACCATACAAAATTAGATATATACAATTTAAAAATCCACAATACAGTGAGACTGCAAAAAGTGAACAGTGATATGGCGAGAGATGACTGTAAATTATAAGACTGGATAAAAAAAAGAAAAAAAGACCCATCTACATTCTGTAATGTCTGAAACCACAAGTTAAATTTAAAAGAGTGAAAAAAGATATACCACAAAAGCACTAATCATAAGTAAGGTGGTAATAAAGGGCAATATAAATCTATCTTATGACACAGCAATTTCATTTCTAGATATTAAGCCAAAAGAAATGAAAACGTGTCCATAGAGTCATATGTGCGAGAATATTCATGGCAGACTTTATTCATAATAACCAAAATTTAAAAACAATCCAAAGATCCATCAATACAAAACTGGATAAAGAAATTGTAGTATATTTATGCAATGGAATACTATTTAACAATAAAAAGAATAAACTTTTTGCCTGACCTGTGGTGGTGCAGTGGATAAAGCGTCGACCTGGAAATGCTGAGGTTGCCGGTTCAAAACCCTGGGCTTGCCTGGTCAAGGCACATATGGGAGTTGATGCTTCCAGCTCCTCCCCCCTTCTCTCTCTCTGTCTCTCTCTCTCCCTCTCCCTCTCCCTCTCCTCTCTAAAAATGAATAAATAAATTTTAAAAAAATTTTAAAAAAAGAATAAACTTTTGATTGATGAAATGGCATGAATAAATCTTAATAATAATGTATCAATGAATCTAGATGCAAAAAAGTGCTTATGTATGACTTCATTTTACATGAGTTCCAAGAACAAGCAAATTTATTTCATACTAATAGATCAAAAAGTGGTTACCTCTTGGGGGAAAGCAAACTAATTAGAAAGATGGAAAGAGGGAATTTTGGGGGTGGTGCAAATGTTTTCTTTATTAATTTGGGTGGTTATATGGAGGTATAAAATTGTCAAAATTATGTTACTGTACACTTAAGTTATATGCATTGCATTTTATGTGATATATACCTCAACAAAGTCTAAAGTGAAGCATGACTTCAAAACAATTCTTGACTAAGACATTGTTTTATTTTTTTGTAACAGAAGATAATACAATAGTTGATGTAACTTGTAAAAGAAAAGAAAATAATATTCTAAAGGTAGAGTGGGGCTTTTTGCTATCTTATTTTAGTGGTTCAATCACTAACATGTAATTGAATATATGATTGAAACCACATTGAAATATTTGGTAGATCAGTGAGTTTCTTTTCGCGATGATGGTCTTGCAGAACTTTTACTTAAAGGTCCAGTATTCATCTCACTTGACCAAATGATTGGATAAATTGAATGGAAAAGGTTTGGGTTTAAATGACAAAATATTTGTGCTTTGAGTAGTACATCTAAACTACATAAAACATGGAATTGAAGGAGCCATCTACTCAGACTAAAACAACATGTATTCAAAATTGTTTTGTAATTGGAACTGAAATAGAATTCAACTTGAGACTTTTGGTTAAAAATAATTCAAGATAATATAAGTATTTTCAGATATTTAAGATAAATGTAATGTATGAACAGATAGGGATTCACAGTAGAGAAATGCAAACTAAAAAACAGGTCAAATGGAAATTTGGGAAACAAGATGAAAAATGTACTGGATGGAGGTCATAACGACAGATAGTATAGTAGAAAAAGATCAGTGAACTTGCAGATAACTCAATAGAAATAAGCCAAACCATAGCCCAGAGTAAGAAACATACTGTGAGCTGTATTGACCTTTAGTCAATATAAGCAAACTAATTTGCTTGTATTGTGGGACAGTACAAAGACATTAAATATACATAGACTGAAAATCATAGAGGGGGAGAAAAATTGCTTTAGGGAAAAATATTTAGAGAAAAAAATTTACAAATTAAAAAATTATGAAAGCTTAATTATTTATTGAATATAAAAGCTCAGTGTGACTTAAAAGTCAACTATTCTTCTCCAACAAACTGCTGTACCATTTAAATTATGATTTTAAGTTTTCTGAGATGTAATTGATATAATCAACCACATACATTTAAAGTGTACAACTTGATAAGTTTTGACATATGTAATTACCTGCAAAATTTCTTTATGTCCATTACTAATTTCTTTTCTTGATACTCTTCCTGGTTCCCATACAACCAGTGATCTGAGTTCTGTCATGAAAGGCTAGTTTGTATTTGGGGGAATTTTATATAAATGGAATAAATGCAGTATGTATTTCATTTTTGTTGTATTTTTCTTTCACTCAGCATAATAATTTGGAGGGTTATTCATGTTACTGTGTCTATCAATAGTTCATTCCTTTTTATTATAAATAATAATCATATAATTTTATTTAATAAATCATTAAACCTAGAAAAACTAAGCTATGGTGAGAGAAAAATGATTGCCTTAAATGGAAAGGTGAGGAGATTTGTTGGAAACAACCTTTAGGGAAGTGTCTGTGGTGTGGTGCTGTTTATAAGATGTACACATTTGTCAAAATCCATTGGACTATATTGTTAAGATAACATACACTTCAATGAGTGTAATTTATACCTTATGAGAAGAAAAAAGGCAGGGTATGAAAAATAACCAGGTATAGTGTCCAGTGGTCATACTAGCATGTTGATATTCTCATGTACTTGAGTCAGTGATTTGTTTATAATGTTTCTGGTTATTCACAACTACCATCTTTAGACACATTTTTAAAGCATTTCCCTCAGGTATAACTCTTTTATGAAGACAAATTTAAGAAAAGTATATTTTATGACAGGCTTTATCAAGGTACTCTAAATAATCATTACTTCCCCCAAGTTGTCTTTATGGCAGTTAAATCAATGCTCCTAACTAAATATAATAATGCCCAATACATAATATATTAGAATGAAATTGCTAATGTTAAAGCCTCATTTTTATAATTTCTTCTTTTATCAATAAAGTATAATAAAATATTGCACATCCCTTATGTATCCTCTAGGCTTAAATTTTTTCATAAGAATTCAGAGACATTATTCAAACTACCTTGCAACTCAATAATTTAAATTAAATAGCATATTTTTAACATGGCAAATGATTAAAGTCTACATGTTCATTTATTCATTCATCATTTATTAACTATTTACTGTAAGAGTAGGTGTAAGATTTTATGTATTTTGCCTACTTCTGGATATTTTTGGTCTTTTCAGTAAAGATATTAGCATATATAGAAAAGTGATTTCATTTTTATGCGATGTGGTATAGAAAAGTCACTATTAGGCTGTATGTGATGTGATAAGGCTGTACTCAATAACAGAATGTACTGAATATACTCAGTATTCAATATTGCACTCAGTATCAAGCTATGTATAACTTAAGTAAAAGATGCTGGAATTTTTAGAGCCTACTGGTGAGTGGACCACCTTCTGTAACAAACCCTTTTCAGAATATGTTTAGTCTTCTCTTTGGTTTAACTATCATTCATGATGGCAAGCAATAATGTACAATTTAGTGTTCAAGTGTCTTTGAAGAAAAATAATTACTCAGACAGACATCAAATCTGTAGTGTTCCAGGCCTGAGTTTTGCCCTTGTAGGGTTTTGATCACAGTAACTTTACAGTTAGAACATCAATATAATAATCATTTAATTATAATTTATCTTCATACTTGCTCTTTTTACCTTCAGATTCCATCAACTGGCCCTGGCTGGTTGGCTCAGTGGTAGAGCGTCGGCCTGGCGTGCAAGGGGTCCCGGGTTCGATTCCCGGCCAGGGCACACAGGAGAAGCGCCCATCTGCTTCTCCACCCCTCCCCCTCTCCTTCCTCTCTGTCTCTCTCTTCCCTTCCCGCAGCGAGGCTCCATTGGAGCAAAGATGGCCCGGGTGCTGGGGATGGCTCTGTGGCCTCTGCCTCAGGCGCTAGAGTGGCTCTGGTCGCAACAGAGCGACGCCCCGGAGGGGCAGAGCATCGCCCCCTGGTGGGCATGCCGGGTGGATCCCGGTCGGGCGCATGCAGGAGTCTGTCTGACTGTCTCTCCCCTTTTCCAGCTTCGGAAAAATACAAAAAAAAAAAAAAAAAAAAATTCCATCAACTGATGCTCTGAGTCACCTAGGATGGGACCAGTAGCCGGAATCTGAGCCAGTTCTGGGATGCAGAACTCTAACAATCACTTTTCAAAATGGCAGGAACTCTTCAGGAGCTTCCCTCTGTCTCTAGAAAAATGTCAAGCTCCTGGGCCCATCAGGCCCCCTGGGTATACCCTCACCTTGTCCTGCCTCTCTTCCCTGTCCACCAGTCCGGTTTACTGCTCAGGCTGTGTCTCTGAACCTCGACAGCGCCCAAGTGCTTCTCCTATTCAGATATTTAGAACATTCTTCCTCAGATCTTCCCAAGTCTGGATCTTTCTTATCATTCAATTCAGCTTAAATGTTATTTTTTAAATTGTTCTCAGCTTTATTGAAGTATAAAGGACTAATAAAATTACTATTTAAGGTGTACAACCTGATTTTTTGTTATACCTATACATTGTGAAATGAACACCACAATCAAGCTAATTAATGTATACATTTCCTGACACAGTTACCACTTTGTGTGCGTGTGTGATGAGAACACTTCAGGTCTACTCTCTTAGCAAATTTCAACTGAACAATAGAGTATTTGAACTATAGTCACCATGCTGTACATTAGATCTCCGGGATTTACTTCATCCGGCATGACTGAAAGTATGTACTCTTACTGACATCTCCCCATCACCCCAACATCCTAGCCCTTGGCAACCACCATTCTAGTCTCTGCTTTTATGAGTTTGACTTTATTAGATTCCACACCTATGTGAGATCATGCAGTGGTTGTCTTTCTGTGCCTGGCTTATTTCATTTAGCATAATATCTTGTAGATTCATCCACATTGTTGCAGATAGCAATATATCCTTTTTGTTTGTTTGTTTTTTGGTGAGACTTTTCTGAAATTCCCATATGCAATTCCCTTTTCCTGCCCCCAGTTTTTACAATGTTGCCTGTGTTATTATATTTATGGAATCCATAACTCTTATCTAATTTTCCCACTAGTTTCCTTGTCCAGTTTTAGTCTCCCTCTGTTAGACTAGAAGCAGGGCTGTGCATTGCACAATTCAGGGCTATTATACATGCTGTTATTGCTACTCCCTAAAACAGTGCCTGGCACAGCAGGTGCTCCAAAAATACATGCTGAAAAACAAACTCTTGTATTTAATAGTTTTGATAGGCTAAGGTAACAATCAATTTATTTTAGCCAATATCTTTTCCATTTTTATTGCTCTGTAGATTTCTTGCCAAAAAAAAGAAAAACTCTAATGAAACAGTAAAATAACCGAATTTCTAATATAAATGATAAAGAAAAGAATCAGTTACTTAACTGAATTGCTTAAGAAAGAAATTGCTTAAGAATGATGTGCACATGCTACTGATACTTTGGTTTAATATTAATGATTACAGGCAGAATGTATTTCTTTATCTTTGTCATTAACATTTAGATCTGAATTTGTGTATCAATCATAAATATCTAATGTGCTCCCAGTAGGGGATATTACCCATCTTTATAAATCTTTTGTGATAAGACTACTTTGCTAGGTAGATTAGATTTCATAATAATTTATGAGTCTTGAAACTGAAAAATATATCTCATTCTTAAATACTAAATATGTTGATGAAAAGTAATACTACGTTTTATTTAAAAGGAAGTAGAACATTTTCCCCCAAATTTCAAGCAAACACATGATACAGGGAAAAGAAGAAAATCAGGATTTGTGAATTTAAAATTTAAAAAGACAAGAATTATGAAATTTAAAATATATTCTCTATCATGTAGAATATATATATATTCATTTTTAGCATAAAGATCATGCATAAAATCTTTTCCATTTTCAGTTTTCTAAGAAATCTTTAAACACAGTAGGGTGAGAGTTTTTTTTGTTTTTTGTTTTTTTTTAATGTCTGATCTTTGGACTTGGGGATGAATGGATATGAGTGCTTTGGTCAGGTTATGTGACCTTAGCTTATCTGATTAGTAATTGATCCTGAGTACATACATTTCATTCCCTGGAACGGATAACGACCACAGAAAAGCCAACCCCTTTGCCTTCCAAACCCATCTATAAAATACAAATGTTGCAGCTAGTGTATTTAAAAAAAAAAAAGTAGACATTTTATTACACTACAGCATTTCCTCCGTTTTCTCTGCAGTATCATTTGAAGTCTGCTTTTTAAAACAGAAGTTGAACAAATGAATCCTTCTGTCCTCACTTTCAGTTGTCAGCAGTGCTTCAGTGTGAGATGAAATAAATTCCCAAGCCCTTTCATCTTCTATAATCAGCTCTGCACAGCTGAGTACACCCACAGCCCGGCAGGCCGCCTCTGCCAGCACTTAATTCTATGCGGAACAGGAAGTCTTTGTTACTGCCACATTTCCAAGGCTCTACACAGGAGTGGGGTTTTTTTGGTTGTCTGTTCCCTTTCATGCTCCCTTGCCTCTTCCACCTCCCTTCTCCCTCCCTGCCTGCACAGCTCAGGTGCAGTCCATTTTCAGTCAGAAAGAATTTTTGAGGAGTAACATTATTTTTAATAAAGATAAGTCCGATGTGTGTTTTCTTTCATCCTGGAACACAGTCATGAGTAACATTATTGCCTTAGTTGTATACATATTGACAAGATTTACAAATTGAAAATTACTTTCAGAAGCCTTAAATCATATCTTTTACCCTGTCAAAGTTCTTCACTTTAATAAGCATAGGATCAACACAATTATAGAGGGGGGTCCTCAGCTTACGACAGTCTTGACAAACGACGTTGAGAGCTTATGATGCTCACTCCCATAAAAACTTTAAAAAATCGAGATGTGAGTGTTTCAGCTTATGCCTTTAGCATTGTACTTATGAAATATGCAGGTGAAGCAGTTTGTTTGCACGTGGCAGAATACGCAGTATTCTTTTTCTGCGGCTTAGTTGTATTTTTATGTTCTAGATTCTGATTTTATAACTGTGTTAGGATACGCAAGTGACCTGGGCTAGGGGGTGTGTCGACTTACACCAAAATTCGGGTTATGTCACTGTCGTAGGAACGAAACTGTGTCGTAACCCAGTGACCCTGTATTTCTATTACCAAGTCAGGACATCCACGGAGATTTACTTACTAAGTGTTATCTTTTTAGCACTCAAACCATGTGGGGAATCTATTAGGGGGACAAAGCAGAGAATAAATAACGCTTGATGAAGGGCTAGAAATAAGTACCTGTTACTTTGGGGGGATATATATATTTTTGCCTTGAACTGATTCCTTTTAAGACTAGCCTCCCTCTACTCCATGTGACTCTGGCGGGGATTTCAGTACCTGATTCTTCATCCTTCTCTTCTTTCTCCTCATCTTCCTCCCAGTTAGCAGCACTGCTGGTGCTTGCTGAGTGCCTTACATGTATTAACTGAGTTACTCATGCAGCAGAACGATGAGATAGGTACAATTTGTTGCCTCCATTGTCCAGATGAAGAAATGAAGGCACAGTTTAGCTAAACAGTTTGCCAGCCAAACAATGTCATACAGCTAGGACATGGTGGAACTGAGATCCGAAGGTGGGTCTCTATACTTCTTCTGTTAGCTAGTACATTCTAGCACTGCTCTCAGGGTGGGCACATGATCTAAACCCCAGCGTCCTGGCCACAGAGATTAGTTCAGGGCTGGATGCGTAGCCCAAGAGGAGGAACATGGTTCCGATAGAGAGGTATACATGGTATCTTCTCACAGGAGTTACACTACCAGCAGGATGAGACACCCAGATTGCTAGGGGACATTATGCCCATCATGTGCAAGATGAAGCTCTAGTGGTATTTATTGAGTTCTGGTCTAGCTACCCCTAAATTCAGTTTACTTCAGGATGTTTTTTCGTGAGCCAATATGTTCCTTTTGTTTGCTTAAGGAAACTACATTTGGATTTCTCTCACTGAGAGAAGGAAGGTTATTGAATGATAGAGGGGGAAAAAGGAGAAGTGCCAAAACTTTCCAAATGATTCTGGGTGGTCCCCTTGAATTTGTGCCTGCTATAGCACCCAGGGCCATGTTCAAATCCAAAGTAGCCCTGCAAGAAATGGTAGGGTCCATTCCACTAAGCCACTTGATGCTTAAAAAGAGCCTTTTTGAAATCAGAAGGTATGCTGACCTGGAAATGTATATTAATCTTTTAAATTTGAACTTTTAAGTTTTGAATTTATATCAAGTATAAAGAGACTAGAAATGAATTCATGTTTCCCATCCACTTTCTGGTGATAGGAATCAATGGCTCTTGGAAACCAATTACAACAGACCAGCAAAGGCAATTTCTAGGAAATGTCTTTCTCTAGAGTGCTGGTGGATACCAACAGAAGGTGAGTATTTCTCCTTGGGCTTTTATTCAAATTAACTCTTTCTTCAAGACCAAACTCTACCTGTTTCTTAATAACTATGCAAATGAGGTATCTTAGAAGTATAAAATGAATGTTTATCATTGTTTCCTCTTAGTACTCAACTAAGAGTGCCAAGTTGGAACAATGGAGAAGATCACAATACTGACTACTTTTCTAAGTTTTGCTGAATTGTCTTGTTTTACGAGAGGGACTTGTGTTGTATTTATGCCTTAACTCAGTATCAAATGCAAGGCTTTCCACACCACAACAGCTAACAGTTAATTGGTGGTTAATTTTACATGTCAACTAGCCACAAGGTGCCCAGATTAAATATTATTTCTGGATGTGTCTGTGAAGGTGTTTTCAGGTGAGATTAACGTTGAAATTAGTGGGCTCAGTAAGGAAGACTGTGCTCTCCAAGGTGGGTGGGCATCATCCAATCAATCTGTCAAGGTCCTGAATAGAACAAAAGGCACAGGAAGGAGAAATTTGCTCCCTTTTCTCTGCCTGCCTTTTTGAGCTAGACATCTCATCTCATCTCGTCTCATCTCATCTCATCTCATCTCATCTCATCTCATCTCATCTCATCTCGTCTCATCTCATCTCATCTCATCTCATCTCATCTCATCTCCTGCCCTTGGACTTTATACCATTGCTGCCCTGGTTCTCAGGCCTTTGGACTTGTACTGAATTATACCACTAGCTTTCCTGAGCCTCCAGTTTATAGATACATGGCAGATCATGGGATTTTCCAGTCTTCATAATCCTGTGAGCAGAATCCTCATGATAAATCTCCTTCTAGCTCTAGATATCTATCTATATACATATATCTCTTTATATAGAGATAAGTGTGTCTCTCTATATATATATCCTATTGTTTCTGTTTCTCTGGACGGCCCTGACTAATATTGATACAATTTATTAAGCACTTCCTCATTCAGGACTTTTTTTTTTTTTTCTGAAGCTGGAAACGGGGAGAGACAGTCAGACAGACTCCGGCATGTGCCCCACCGGGATCCACCCGGCACGCCCACCAGGGGCTACGCTCTGCCCACCAGGGGGCAATGCTCTGCCCCTCCGGGGCGTCGCTCTGCTGCGACCAGAGCCACTCTAGCGCCTGGGGCAGAGGCCAAGGAGCCATCCCCAGCGCCGGGGCCATCTTTGCTCCAATGGAGCCTTGGCTGCGGGAGGGGAAGAGAGAGAGACAGAGAGGAAGGAGGGGGAGGGGTGGAGAAGCAAATGGGCGCTTCTCCTATGTGCCCTGGCCGGGAATCGAACCCGGGTCCCCCGCACGCCAGGCCGATGCTCTACCGCTGAGCCAACCGGTCAGGGCCTCATTCAGGACTTTTTAAAGAACTCCATGCACATTATTTTGTTTAAACTTATTTTGTTTTGTGACATGGGTACTATTATTAATCTCCTTCATTTTACTGATGAAGGAAACCGAGACACAGGAGGGTGAAGTAACTTTAGCAGTCACCCAGGTATGACGTGATAAAGCAAGGATTTGCCCAGGTGGTTAGCTTCTGAGGCCGCGCTGCTAACTAGTGTGTTATGCTGACTCCTCTAGTAGAAGGTGCCTAAGAGGTATTTGTCGAACTGAACTGAAATTGTTGAATTTACCATGTGGTTTGGCTAGTGAGAAAACAGGCCTTTTGTGTGTTATGAAAAATAAACCGCACCCCCAGGTTAAAAGAAGTAGCCACAATCAGAATTTCTCCATTCTCCCAAGTCTCTGATTATCTTAAGATAACTCCAGTCAGCAAAATTACTTTACCATCACCAGCATACATAGTTAAATATTTATTAGTAAAATTAATATATTTAAATTGGTTTAAAATTAAGCTGACCACTAATAGCTCTACTCATCAGTAGAGCCTTTATGTGTTATCCCCAGCTTAAAAATATTTTAATGGCCAATAAAATTATTTCCCAGATTTGAGCAGTTTTCAGAATTTGGAGTTATAGTTGAAGATATTGTTAATCATTCTTAAATTACCAGCTGCTTGCTATTGACCTCTGAATTGTCTAGTTGATTTTTACATTTGGTAAAAAAAATAATAAATATAACTTCCCCAAAGGTAGATTATATACAAGGCAAGTATGCTTCATATACTTGTGCATACATTTAAGACATAGGTTGCTATAGAATGAAAAGCCACTGCACTGTGTTTATATGGAGATATTTGATTATAAATCTTTATATTTAGCTAACTTTGAGAGAAGGGATCAGATGGTTTTACCACTGTAAAGTTGTTTATAATAATGGTATTATTGTTTCCCCATATAAATAGATTTTTATCAAGTTTCCAAAATATTTTATCTATTTATATTTTATTTATTTCATGTATCTATTTAGGAACAGATGTTTAATTATGCATTCTTAACTCTAAGATGTAGTATAAAAGTAGGCCTTTGAGCAGATCTCTGAACATTTGGAGATTAAACATCAGTTAAGACTGTTTATCTAAACTCAAATTATTCCATCAAACAATTTCTAGCTATGCGTCAAAATGAAAGAACTGCAAAAAAAAAAAAAAAAAAAGACAATGATTGTAAAAAGATGTTATGACTGCTGTATAGAAATATAAAGTAATATATTATGGACTCTTAGGATGAAGAGGATGATTTTTGAATCATGCATTTCAATTACCTTTAAATATATATATTAACAGCACTGTGTAATCAGCGTAGTTGAACTTTCAGTCTAGGTAGATCAATGCTAAAATTGGGATAACGTTAGCATCCACTCTGGGGATATTTTTATGACTTTAAAAAATCAGGCTACATATTATTTTATCTGGCTAACTATGTTTACTCTGAAAAATTTATGCATTTTTATAACTCCTTTTAACTAATGACTGTAAATTGTCAATTTTGTGCAAGATAATGTGCTTAGTGCTATGAAGATACAAAGATAATCAGATAGAAACCTTATTTTTTGGAGTTTAATCATGGGAACACAGAGGTAAAACCTAATCATGAAATGTGTATGTGCCCCCCCAAAAGAGGTGGAAATCTGTTAGAAAAAAGGAGAAGCAGAGAGTAATTCTTCCGATGGAGTGAAAATAGGGTGCCTTTAGGGAAGTAGCAACGTTTGGAGTAGACAACGATTTTGACTTGGGAAGAGGTGGTGGTGAAGACCTCTCATGAATGTATTATCTTTTAATATAAACTTCAAAAATCTAGAGATGAGGTGGGGGCATATATTGTACAAATTAGTAACAGCCTGGACTAATGCAGGGGCCCTTATACCAGTAATTTCTACTTGTGTGACCTTACTTACAACACCTACCATTTGGCTTTTTTCTATGACTTCTTTATTTTTATTTTTTATAAAATTAATTTAAGGATATCCTTTATTCAAACATCTCATTAAATAGGTTCAAGGAAAGAGCACACAGAGCTTTAACAGAGAAACCTCAAGATTCCACAACCCACCTAATACAAGAACTCGGTAATGTATTGAAAATGCATCTTAACTCTATGATTAATTTCAAGGAATTTAGAAAACACAAGAATACATCTAAAAAGTACATTTCTCACTACAAACGTGTATAATTGTAGTGATAATTGAATCTATATGGACAGCTGTCTAAAAATACAGATTTGATTCCTTTTTATTGAATTGAGTGTGGTGACACTGGTTAACAAAATTATATGGATTTCAGACCCAAGTCAAGTCTTTGTCCATCACCACTTATCACCTCCCATACGCCTTCCACCTCTCCCACCTGCCTCCCCCTGGCAATCACCACACTGTTTTCCATGTCCATGAGTTTTTTATCTCTTTTTTTTTTTTTTTTTACTTTTTTGTTCAATCCTTCCACCCCCTCACTCAAACCCCTGTTCCCTCAAAAGCTGTCAGTCTACTTTCTGAGTCTCTCTCTATTTTGCTTATTAGTCTTAAATTACAATAAATAGATTTTGTTTTACTTGTCTTCCTAATATCTCTAAGCCTTCTCTTCCGGTAGGAAAAAATGGAGATGAAGTACTTAGTGTCACTCAGAAACAGCCTGCCATTATTAACACACAGTCTAGGCTTCATTCTTCTACCAAGGTCTGGCTTGCCATTTCTTGTAGACATGACTCAATAATGCAGGGGCGACTTTTAGTTTAGTTGTTAGCACCATGGGGGTGGCGAGAATTGGAGTCTCACAGCTTGAGGTCTTCACATCTTGAGACATGAACTGGATACAGTCCAGGCTTCCAAATCCAGGATTATCCTTTCAAACTCCCAACTGTTCTTCTTCCCTAACTGGCTGCCATATATGAGTGAGTCAGAGGATTAAAATGTGTTGGAGGTAGAACTCACTTTGGCATTGAAAGAAGGACATGTTTCGACCCTATCCACTTTCTCCTTGTGCTGAAGATATGCTCTATTTACAGTGTATTTTAATTCAGCTGTTTTTAAAACATAGTCTTTATCTAGTTGTAGTGTCTACACCATTTTCTACTTAGTTCAAGAATCCCAACATTCCTATTTAAACTATAGCTAACCTACAACTATAAATACCCAAAGGGTTATTCTAGTACTCACTTAATTTAATTTTGATGAATGGGAAACTCTGGGTATAAAAATTGAAATAGTTTCTAGAGAGTTGGCCAGATACAGCTAGATTCATTGATCTTGGTTACTGTCATCTTCCTGGCCCTTTAAACCTCATAATTTGAGGTCCACAAAGGCTCAGTAATCTTTGGGGATTTTTTCTGTACAATCTGTTCTGTTAGAATTATGGTATTAAGTTTCTCACATAAATGAACATTACATTATAAAAACAATTTTTCAGTGATGAAATAGGGAGAGTCAGAATTATAATCATTACATTTATTTCCACTATAATGCTTTAATAAAAAGTATTATCACTAAAAGTAAACTTTGTTATTGCCATCTAAAAAAATACTTTGGTTCATTAAAATTGACAAAATAATACCTAGATGCTTTTTCACTCATCCTTCATACTACTTCCCAGAAGCCCCTTCATTTTCTTGGTCATCTTGGAATGTGACCTTACAAGTCTGCTTATTGCTCAGTTCACTACAGACAAAGATAAACAGAACAATAAAAGAAGTTGTCCACAAAGCAGTCCAGTGTCAAACAATGCCATAGTAATTTCTTAATATCATGAAATATATTTTGCTGCTTGGGTAGGGTTAGATTCAGATGGGGATAACCATAGCATTCAAATCTTGGTATACATAGGAATCTTTAGGATGTTTGTCAAACATGTAGTTTTCTAGCCTCATCTTAATGTATGTATACAGTATGATGGATTTGGGTAGCAAGTAGGAATCTGCATTTTAATTTTTTACAACTTCCCCAGATGGTTCTGGTATAGTTGGCTTACAGAATGCTTCAAGGAAAAAATGCAACAGTGGCTGCTCATAATTTATCAGCGCCTTTATATTCAGTTTGTGTTTTTTATTCATTAATGCTGTAGGAAAAGAGCAATGTTGTCTTTTGTGACTTGTAATGTAGATCTAAATCTGCAGTTGAGAAAACACTAAGTGTCCACGTGTCCTGTGATTTGTCCTTCCTATGTCTCTATGAGCCACACAAAGCTGTATGAAGATTTCCAAAAGGCTATAGACCACACTTTAAGAATCACTTTTCACAGCTGTCTTAAAATTATGGAAGAATGCCCAGAAGCTGATATTTAACAACCATGGAAATATATCTACTTGAAATCTTACAAGTAAAAACAACTTTGGGAGGCCAGTTCCCACTTCAGTACTTGGCACTGGATGAAAGTTTCACATCCACATTGAAGATCCACATTCCAAGCCAGAGACACTTCGGTATTCACATTAATTTCATTCACCTAAAAATAACAGCGCAAGAATGCGCAGCTGATGTTGATCCCTGGCGGCATTCAGTTTGTTTACGCTCTGTCTTGGCTGTGCCCATTATCACGTCTACAGCCTTTGGACATGCTTAGCAGAGCCACACAGACTACAATCTAATTATAGAGGAGTATAAAAACAAAAATCTCTGCAAGCAAATACTGAAATATTCTAAAGTGCACCAAATATATAGTTGCTCAAATTAAAAAGTAGCAAGTGAGTAAGCAAATACATATTAGATTATAAAATGATGTGACCTCAGGTGATACCTGTGTTTCATTTTCATGTTTGTAAATTTTTTAAATTTTATTTATTTATTTATTTTAATGGGGTGACATCAGTAAATCAGGATACATATATTCAAAGATAACATGTCCAGGTTATCTTGTCGTTCAATTATGTTGCATGCCCATCACCCAAAGTCAGATTGTCCTCTGTCATCTTCTATCTAGCTCTTTGTGCCCCTCCCCCTCCCCTTCCCCCTCCCCCTCCCCTCTCCCTCTCCCCCCTCCCCCTGTAACCACCACACTCTTATCAATGTCTCTTGGTCTCACTTTTATGTTCCATCTACGTATGGAATAATGCAGTTCCTGTTTTTTTCTGATTTACTTATTTCACTCCGTATAATGTTATCAAGATCCCACCATTTTGCTGTAAATGATCCGATGTCATCATTTCTTATGGCTGAGTAGTATTCCATAGTATATATGTGCCACATCTTTTTTATCCAGTCTTCTATTGACGGGCTTTTTGGTTGTTTCCATGTCCTGGCCACTGTGAACAATGCTGCAATGAACATGGGGCTGCATGTGTCTCGTAATTTTTTTTATTGCAATCTAATTGATATACAATAAATTGCACAGATTTAGGAGATAGAATTTTGTGTTTTGACTTATGCGTACACCTGTGGCAGTACCACCATTAAAGCGATGTACACATCCATAATTTCCATGTGCCCTTTTGTACTCTTCCCCTTTTCCTTGTCCTCTACTTCTCTGTTCATCCTCAAGCAACCTCTTTCCGCTTTCTGTCCGTACATAGGAACTTACACTTCCTAAAATTTCATATGAATGGAATCATACAATATGTGTTCTTTTTTGTCTGACTTCTTTTACTCAGCAATTCTTGTCATATAGTTTACTTTCACGTTAAAACCCCCAAACTATATGCTTTTTATTTTTGTTTTAACAACTATTAGTTAGAAATTTAAATAAGAAAAAAAGTATAATTTACCCATTTCCAGTTGTTTAAATTTTTTTCTTGAGTCTTCCTGTGTGACCCATAAATAATTTAGTTAGAACTGTGTTGTTTATTTAGTTTCTAGTGTTCAAAGATTTTTCTATTATTGTTCTGCTATTAACTTGTAGTTTTCTTCTGTTGTGGTTGGAAGAATACATGCGGCATGATCTCAATTCCATTGTATTTATGGACCAGGGTATGGTTTTTCTTGGTGCATATTCCATAGACACTTGAAAAGCAGGTATAATCTGTTCTTATTGGCTATAGTGTTCTGTAAATGTTGATTAAATTCTGTCGGTTGATGAATTCTTCTACTCCCTTGCTGATTTTCTGTGTAGCTGCTCTGTTAATTTCTGATCAGAATTTACTGTCACTTGAATAGTTTTCTCCTATAAGAGTAGATGTCATTTTTCTTTGGCTGCTTTCAAGAATTTTTGTCTTTAGTTTTGTTTTGTAGTTTAATTCTGATGGGTCTTGCCTGGATCAGTTTTATCCTGTTTGGAGTTCACTCTTCTTTTTGAATGTTCATGTGTTTTGCTATTTTTAGCCATTATTATTTATTTTCTTTTGAGCACATTTTCAGTCTTACCAACTTTTTCTTCTCCTTCTGCAACTCAATAACATGAATGTTATATTTTTTTGTTACAGTCCTATAAGTCAGTGATGCTTTTTTTAAATTTTTATTTTTCAGTGTATTCTCTTTCTGTTGTATAGACTGGGTGATTTCAATTGTTCTATCTTCCAGTTCAATGATTATTTCATATGTCCCCTTCCATTCTGCTGTTAAGCCTGTATACTGAGCATTTAAGAGCTTTTGTGTCAATTATTAAAGTATTTCCACTTCTAAAATTTTTATTATTCTTTATATCTCCTATTTCGTTGTTGAAACTTTTTTTAGTAGGACTTTTTCTTCATTTGTTTCAAGTATATTCTTAATTTTTCTTAAAAAATGGTTGTTTTATTAGTGATGCTTTAAAATCTTTGGAAATAATTTTAAGATCTCTGTGATCTCTGTGTTGGCACTTATTGATTATCTTTTTAAATTCAGCTGGAGGTTTTTCTGGTTCTTCATATAATAAGTAATTTTTTCAATTGAAACCTGCATATTTTTGTATTATATTATTGAACTCTAGATCTTTTTTAAACTTTTGCTTTTAGGCATCTTTCTTTGACACCACCCAGGTAAGAAAAAGGGCAGTGCTGCCTCATCAGCATGGGAGTTGAAATTTTAGCTTCCTACCTGATCTCTGATGACACTGTGGAAAGGGAGACTTGTTACCAGTTGGCGGGGATGAAAGACTGGGCTTCCTTCTTGGCCTTATCTGATTTCCCACCTCTGGCTGTGGTGTTATGGTGTTCCATTAGGGCCTCTCAAGGGTAGAAAGTAGGCTTTCACTCCCTTTACTGGCATGGATGGTGTGGAACTGCAGTTTTTAACTGTGATGTCTGGTTGGAGTGGAGAGGTTGTTGTCTAAAGTTTTCTGTCTTGCTATGCTGCTCCTTTTATGGTCCTTTGCTAGGACAAAGAGACTTTTGTTGAAGATTTTTTTTGTCTGCCGATGTTGCTATTTTCAGCTTGTACAGTTCAACACCAAGTCTGGGATATGTGAGGCAAAAAGAAAACCCAAGAAACTCATCACCATATTGTTTCTAGGTCTTCAGTTCTCTAGCTGGTCTGCCTTCTTTTCCTGCCTTCTAAAGTCTTCTTATGTTTGTTTTATACATAATGTGTAGGTTTTTAAGTTGTATTTAGCAGAAGGAATAGGGAAAAGTCTGGGTCAGTTTTGATTGATTGCTTTCTTTTAATTATTATGGGTCATATCTTTCTGGGTTTTTTGTTGTTGTTGTTGTTGTTTGTATACCTGATAATTTTTCATTAGATGCCAGACTTTGTGACTTTCATTTTGTTGGTTGCTGGGTATTTTATATTTCTAGAGATATTCTTGAACTTTGTTCTGGGATTCATTTATGTTACTTGGAAACAATTTCAGCCTTTTGGATCTTGCATTTAAGATATTTTAGGCAGGGCCAGAACAGTGTTCAGTCTAGGACTAATTATTCCCTACTAGGGAAAAAAGACCCTTTTGTGTCATTTTACCCAATGCCCATAAATCTTGATTGTTGTTTCCATTCTGGCTCATGGGAACAGGCACCATTCCCAGTCCTGTCTAAGTACTGGGCCCCGTTTCCTCTTATTCTTCTGGGTCTTCCTTTCCCCAGCCTGGGCCAGTTTCTTCACATCCATGTATAGATAGTACTCAGTGCAATAGTCCAGGGGCCCTCTGATGCTCTCCAGTGTTCTGTCTCTATGGTCCTCTCTTCTACCTGGTACTCTAACTTGCAGACTCTAGCTGCCTTGGATTCCATATCTACAGCTCGAGGATTCTGCTGAGCTCTGCTTGGGCTTCTCCTCCCTGCACCACAGCAAGGCAATATGCTGTGGCAATCATAGGGCTCACCTTATTTGTTTTCCATCTCAGTGGGATTGCTGTTTTTGACTGACTAATGTCATAGTGAAAACTGTTGTTTTATATATTTTCTGATTATTCCAGGTGGATGGGTAAATCTGGTCCATGATACTCCTTAATGGTCACATGCTCAATATCTATTTTTGATATCTTTGAAATGTGTGACTGGAATAGATCACCTCTCAGCCTGCCTTTTACTTTATTATCTCATGATGCTATAGTTTGAAGTTCAACTCTATGGAGTGACTAGGATCATTACTCTCCCTTTCTATATGTGGAAAGCCTAGTCATAGGACAGACTTTTAAAAACAACATTTAAATAGACTTGCTAAGTGCTGGTTAGTGTTATAAGTTCACAATTCCTAATCTGTAACCCTTAGAGCTAATTTCATGTTTTCCTATTTTAGAAAGTTCATTATACCAAATATAACTTTATACCCCATGCTAAGTCTCAGGGAATACTCTGTAATCAGATACATTCATATTTCAAGGCAAAAATATGAATATCAACACTTAGTGGGATAAATAAGGATTCTATATTAGTCTATTTTCAGTTCAGATCAAGTTTTATTGTCCAATAAATTTGTCAGTTCTTTAGGTTTTTAGCTTTTTGGAATGACAACTTTGGATAAGGGATTATATACATGTACTACCTTATCTAATCCTCATAATCAATCTTTGAATTGGAAAGTATACTTATGATCATTTTGTAAATAAAGCATAGGGAGTTAAGTAACCTGCTCAAGGTCATAGGCCAGTAAGGGATAGATCTGAGATTCAAATCCATATATCTTGACCTCAGCATCTGGGGTCTTATCTATGGTACACTACTGTCCCCTACTCCTGGATAGCCAGGGCAATCCACGAAGGCAAACCTGACCTCCAGTATTTTTCAAGGCAAAGGGCTTCTTGGGGACTAGATCAGCTTTTACTAGGAGACACTCTTTGTGCTTTCTTGATCTAAGGATATGTTTACACTTAGCTTGGATCCTAGGTAGATTCTTGAATATATTATGGAAGCTCCCACATTTCCGTCAGGTACACATCAAGGTGCTTATGGGCCTGTTCTGATCTGAACCTTCTCTGAATCCAATGTTTACCATGCCAGATTGCCTACTAGTTATCTAACATGGAAGTCAGATTTAAATTTTTTTAGGTTGATTTTTGTTATACCAATATTTGAGAGTTAGCTTCTGATTGTCTTTGTTGAAGGCTTGTTTGTTATTCCTGATGTCCCAAGGTGCCCCAGGCTCTTCTATAGATTCTTCACATCCAATTTTTCATTGTACAAATTGTGCCCTGTAGAGAACTCATGACTAAGAGGGTGGTTGGGGGCTGGAATTGAGTCTGTGTCCCACTCCACAGATGTTATGGCTGCCCACCCTAATGCATGACTCCAGGACCACGTCTGTGGAGATGAAGGAGTGCCTTGTTCTAGTGCATGTGGACAGGTGACCCAGGGGCTATGTGTAGGACCGCCTTGATGGTATCTTAACCCTGTTATGGACTGAGTTGTGTCCCCACAAATTTCATAATGTTGAAGCCCCAACCAAAACGTGACTGTATTTGTAATTGGGCCCTTGTGGAGGTAATCGAGGTCAAATAAAGTTGTAAGAGTCAGGCCTTATTATGATAGAACTGGTGTCTCTAAAGTCAGAAGAGGAGACCTCATAACTTGCTTCCTCTCTCTCTTCCTCTCTCTCTCAGTATGCACAGAGGAGGGGCCTTGTGAGGACACAGTGGGAAGGTAGTTATTCACAAGCTGAGAAGAGATTCTCACCTGTCTAATTTGCCCACACTTTGATCATGGATTCCTGACATCCAGTACTCTGTGAAAATAAGTGTTTGTTCTATAAGTAACCTACTCTGTACTACTTTAAATGGCAGCCAGAGGAGACTAATATATTCACACTACTCTATGGAGGCAAGGTAGAATGCCCCTGGGAGAGACTCCCCCCAAATATCTGTAGCCTTAGCACCTAGCACATATAAATGAGGCAGGCTGAGCCCACTCTTAAAATTACCTCGACTTTTCTTTGTAAATACATTGTGCTAATTATTTAAGCTCAGTTTTATGTCTCCTTTTATTCTGATTTTCTCAAAACTCTAGATAAACATTCAGCAGGCTCTTACAGGTCATATTGCTAGAGGTGTATCTTCTGCACAAAGCTCTAGTACTAGGCCTAATCCACATGTAGTATTATGCATTGTTAGTTACTGAAGAGAAAAGTAGAGAAAATGAGCACACAGCTAAAATCAGTTCACCCTTGAAGGACTATTGGGATTTGCATTTAATATGTTAGGGCAAAAGGGGTCTACATTCATCTTGCAACATTTAAAATTAGATAGTAAAACATATGGCCCTTCTGTCTTCATCTCTGCTAAGAAAGCTTTACTTTGTACACTTGTTTCTGTATCAACTCTTTTGCCAAAATTTTATCTTTACAACCCACTTTCTTTCATTTAATTCTGTTCTTTTAAAATGTATTCAACAAACATTTCCTTTTGGTTCCTTCTCTCTATCCTTCTTAGGGAAGAAATACCTTTTGTAGATCCCTTATATTTGGAAAATGTTAATCCTATATTCTGTCCCCAAAGAGCATGTCACTTTGTCATACAAATACTAGGGTTTCTCTCCACTGGTGTGGGGATATATATAAAGTCAGGCCTATCAGAGGAGTGGGATGATGGAATAATGTGTTTGTTATGTTGTTGGTGTTAAGCTTTTTTTTTTTTTATCTCTTCTTGGTAGAACTATAATTTTTTATTAACTATTTTTGAATCATCTGTGAGGGTCTTTATAGAAATATAGATTTCTGGGTTGGTCAGAGGCCTGCAAGATCAGATAAGAGTCCAAGAATCAGTGATTTGAAATGCAAATGCGAGGAAGGCGGGAGCCATTTCTTCACTGTCCCTTACATCTCCTTAATTCTGGAAATAATGCTGTGCACAAGATAGTTGCTGAACAAATGATTTTGATAGAATTTTCTTTTATTACATGAATGATAGATAAGATGGAGCCATTTTTGTTGTACGAATAAACAATTTTATTTGCTTTCAGATCGAGTTTTAGAGGTCTGTTAACTTCCTCCTGCATAATTAGTGCTAAAAAAAATATCCTTTCCCAGCTTGCCATTATTGACAATGACAAAGAAATTTGCTTTTCAATAATGCATTATCACAGTATGTGGAAGTGTCTGGAGGGCGGGGAGCAAACCGCTTTCTATTCCTGAGAACAATGCCTTGCTGCAACCTTGACATGATGCACATTAATTTTACATTATACCCGGGAGTCAGAGAGAAAATTAAAGCTTCTGTTATTATCTCCCCATAAGGGCTGATAACCTTCTGGCAGGAGGCTCAGGCATGCCAACATGGTGCCTATCTCATCCATTTCATGATGATCTATTGACCAGAACGCCAGCACTTGCACTGGAAGGCGCTAGCATATCCACCGCTCTGGCTTCCATTTTAATGAGCATTTATTTAACTTTTGATTAGAAAATGTTTCAATAAGATTAGAACTATGAGATCTACCCTAAACTGTAGGAAAATGCCCGGAAGTGGGAATATCACTCTGAAGCAGGTCTTTGGTGTGGACTTTGGAAGGCCAAGTCCTGTGGGGGCAGAACGCTGCCCCGACAAGCACTGCTAAGGTTGTTTAATGGAAGCCTCTGAACCTTTCAGCCATTTCCTGCATACCTGCAAGATTTTAGTTAATCATACTTCTCTGTTCCTGAGCCTATGCTCTGCTAAGTTGCTTGCTGATTAAAGAAACAAATAAATACGATGAGGCTGCAGAGATCTGGGCTCTCAGTCCTAGAGGCTGGGAGTCCCCTGTACCCATCTTTTCTGTATGTTGTGTCTTGTGTATTTTTCTTTAAGTCCTGCAGTACCTTCCTTTCATGCGCACCCATTGCTGAGCTGGTCTCAGCGCTAAACTCTATAATTGTTTTCTTTTAAACACAATTCCTCATCTCTAGATTTTATTTATTTATTTATTTTTAGCTTAGGAAGTGTTCAGTATTGGGAGATTGAGAAATAGCAATGACTAGATTTCTAAAACAACTTTAGTCAACTTCAAGAAATAGAAAAATTGAGTATCCTATGCTTCATTGACTTACCAGCCTGAGTGTCTGTCATTAAAAATGAAGTAAAACAGACAATTTAGACCAGGGGTCCCCAAACTATGGCCCATAGGCCGCATGCGGCCCCCTGAGGCCATTTATCCAGCCCCCACTGCACTTCCGGAAGGGGCACCTCTTTCATTGGTCAGGGAGAGGAGCACTGTATGTGGCAGCATCACAAAGTGCAGTGGCACTCATGTACAGTACTACTTTCGGTGATGCCAGACGCACTCGTCATGGCTCCGGAAGCGCATCATATAACTTGTTATGGCTAGCAGTAACAAATATGGAACCGGACATTGACCATCTCATTAGCCAAAAGCAGGCCCATAGTTCCCATTGAAATACTGGTCAGTTTGTTGATTTAAATTTACTTATTCTTTATTTTAAATATTGTATTTGTTTTTGTTTTGTTTTTACTTTAAAATAAGATATGTGCAGTGTGCATAGGGATTTGTTCATAGTTTTTTATAGTCCAACCCTCCAATGGTCTGAGGGACAGTGAACTGGCCCCCTGTGTAAAAAGTTTAGGGACCCCTGATTTAGACACTTAAATCTAAGTCTAGATACTTGCTGAAAAAATAGTAACACATTCATAGTAAAGGGATAATTGTTAATATTTTACAAGAACTGAACCACAATAATTAGCAGCGAAGAAGATTATAGCACTCTGCAGTTTTCCACTAATTATTCCAATAACAAAGCTTTCTTTGACTATCTCTTAGTGAAAGTACAGCATGAGTTGTCAAGAATTTCTGAATGGCCCATGTCACTTAACACTTAAGGACTTATAATTTCTCAGAACGAAAAGGAAGCAAAACATATATAGATATAAAAAACATGTTTATTCATTTCTTCCAGTTTCCAGAGTTAACATAAGAGCATTCCTTTTGTCTAGGTTTTATTTTATTTTTTTATGGTTAGATGTTTCTATTATAAACATGTAGTGAATTAGTTTGTAATCCATCCAGAGACAACACATTATCAACATGGCAAAAGTTTGGGCCAAGTTTTATGTACTTAGCCTGGGAACAGACAGAATGACTCCACCAAGAGAAACAGAGATGGTCAACTTCTCAAAATGAATTTCAGCTTTTGTAAGTTCTAAGAGACACTACTTAAAATAGAATTCTTCTTCATGAAGTAGAATTCTTCTTTACTTTTTTTTTTAAACTAATGAGGTTGTTTGTGTCTATATTGGATGTGCCAGATGGAAAGGTTTACTCATTAGAGGCAGCTGTTTTAGCAAATTACCTCACTACAGCATAATGACAGAGTTACAACAGACTATTGGAGAAAATCCTTTCTCTTCCCAGTGAAATCATGAAAACTAGAAACAATTTCAATGAGATTTTGGATTTACTTTGGAAATGGCTCAGTTGGACACATGGGTGATAAGATGAGGTATTTTTTGTTCATATTTCATTCAATATTTATATATAGAAGCATGAATATAGGATATAGATTTACAATTTGACTTCTTTTTCAACTAAATGGATTCATTATCTTTGGCGGATGATCTCATTAGTTCCTTAAGTATGAATGATTCTACTGGGAAAGATTTCTCCCTTTACAATATCCCATTTAAAATATATGTGTGCTTTGCACATGATCATAGATTTCCCTTTCACGCTGGAGCCTCACAATTATAGTGTTACTCTGGAGATTCTTATAAGGCAGAGAATTCCTACTCAGGGTTTCCTTGCCTAGTAAAATCCCCTTAGTTCTTCAGATAAAATTTTCTCAACAGGATGCAATTATACTGAATTTCCACTGTTAAACATAGAATTTTAACAAGGATATATAGTATTTATATGTATATAGAAAATATCATTTAGAAAATGTTTATATGTGTGTGTGTATTGTCATTTTATTCTCATAATAACCTTGTAAAGTAAATATTCCTATCTGACAGAGGTAGAGAATTTTAAAATTTTTTATTTATAAAATTAAATTAATGGGATGACGTCGATCAATAAGAGTACATAGGTTTTGGGTAAATATACTCTTACAAAAATTAGGGGATATTTCAAAATGAATATGAAGCGATAAAATATCCCCTAATTTTTGGGAGCAGTATAGTCCTATAGCATCCGAACTGTTGATTGTGGTGTGCCCACCACCCAAAAGAGGTAGAATTTTCAAGGTCAGTTATGTTTGATGATTCAGTAGGTCCAAGAAATTCTTAGGTGGTGAAGACACTCTAGGTAATATTTAACAATAATCAATATCTAACTTTATCCAGGGGCCTCCAATTAGAACCATAGTATCAGGAAACAGCCACCTGAGATGTGAAGACATTTCAGTTTTTTAATTTATTAACAGACATGCATATGCATGTTACTGTGATGAGCACTATAATATGATGAAGTTGGAGAATCTACTAGTGTGTGTGTAAATTTTTATGACTGTGGTCCATATTGTTTTCATAATACCTTGTGGGTGTCTGTGATGAATATCACATAGTTTATCGAAAGGGTTGAAACCTGGGTGCCATAATTGAACATCATACATTGCCGGTTTTATCCACAGGGGTTTAAGTGCTGCAAGTTGGCTATGAGAATACAGGTTGTTCCTCAGGGTTCATTATTTTCCCCTAAAACTCAATTATTGTTATGAAAATTTAGACTCTAACCCTAGTTATTTTCTATGATGGCATTCAATAGAATTAAGTTTTATAAATCTTTATAAATTTTATGAGAAATCAAATTTATGTGATATCCTGCATAAATAGAAGTATTTTTCTTATTCACCTCCTATAGAAATATATATGTGTATGTGTGTATATAGATTTGTAATAGCCAGAAGATTACTAGCTGAGGGTATTAAAATTCTGTTATACTCTGACTCATTCTTAATGGACTTTAATCTTTTGGGCTCTCATCCAAAGAAATGATGGGTGTTCTCCAGGAAAATGTGGAAACCTTGCCTCAGCAGGCTATCCTGGGAATCAACGCAGCAGTTGAGAGTGCTGGCTCACTAACCCTGAAGAAACAATGGAGATGAGTCCAATGAGTCTCCCACAAGTCACAATAGTGCCCTGCAGAACAAGATGAGTTATATGGGGAAATTCTCACTCACTCCTGCATGACACTCAATGCTATGTCTCTTTTCCCATGCATTAACATGGTCTTAAAAATGAGGGCTGTCAGAGCCCACAGTCCTGTGTCAGGAGCTTTCCCTTGGTCATGGGTACCAGTGACAGCAGTGGGCCAAAGAGGGAAAGATGGCTTCCAGACCCAGTGGTCACCAAGGTTTAAAAAAAGGGAGGAGAGGGGAGGTGTGTGGGGGAGGGGAGGGGCACAAAGAAAACCAAATAGAAGGTGACAGAAGACAATCTGACTTTGGGTGATGGGTATGCAACATAATCAAATGTCAAAATGACCTGGAGATGTTTTCTCTGAATCTATGTAGCCTAATTAATCAATATCACCCTTAAAATTAATTGTGTAAATAAAAAGAAATGTTAATTTTTTTTAAAAAAAGGAAGGAATAACTCCACCTCTGCTAGCAAATTCTGTTGCTGGAACTATGAGCAACTTCAGGAGGTTCCATAGTCACTCACAACTTGAAGTGTCTAAGAAAAATTTTAAAATGCAAGGAAGCTGTACATTCAGTGCGCCATACCCTTCATGTTTCTTACCTATCTCGATCATTCAGAACAAGGGGACATATTCTCCTGGTCCCAGATTTCATTGAAGTGTCTTGCATATAACGGGCAAAGCTGGGGGCATCCCTTTGGAGATATTTTAGCTGTGTTTGTTTCTGGGTGTCACATTCAGGCAAAAAATTAGCAAAGCTGGAGGAGGAAAATATAGTTGCAGGGAAGTCTGACACGGTAGATGAGTTAAGGAAGAGTTCTCAAAGACTAGAGGCAACATGGCTGGAGTTGATTTACTGTCTTCTTATACAGAAGGAATGTCTGCTAGTTCAGTATGTGCTTATTTATGAACAGTTATTCACAGCAATTACCTGAGTCCTTAATCAAATTTAGTCTGCTCTTGAATATTCAGAAAAAAATCTTCCTGAATAATGCGTAGTTTCTCTCATCTTTTTCTTTCTTTCTCAGAATCTTAAGTAGCCAAACTATTTTTTTTTTGGCTTGTTCATTTTAGTTTAGTAATGGTTTTCTTAGATTTTTTTTTCTACAGTAGTTTACTATCTTCTTTCAGTGTTGTCATATCGACACATTCAACTACTTCTCACCTCATCCATCTTCTAGGTTGTTAATAAATATACTGGAGAATAGTGGTCGTGTATTGATTGATCCCAAGGGAGTTTTCCTATTAGTCACTTCAATCTTAGGGTTAGCCTTTTTTTTTCTTACTCTTTGCGTTCTCCCCATTAACTACTTTTCCCCCTCCTATGTGCAGATTTTAAATATTCATTCCATAATAATTTTACTACATTATCAGTATTTCTCATCAACAGTTGTCCAGCGCTTTCATAATTTTCATAGATCTTGTGAAACTATGCCTGTGTATAAGGAGGGGATAGGGTTGGATGGCATCTATACTTTAATGTTCTGTGATTTATCTTTGTCCCAAATAGAAACCAAGCAAGTGCCGCCGTCTGTCACAGAGAAGAATAATTACCACACCCATTAACTTGGGTCTGATTAACACATCTAGTGTTGACTCTAATTACTGATAGAGTTCAGCTGAGCTATGCTGTCTATAAGTGACTCTTAGTAAATAATATATTTGATTTGGCATACATTGTTCATACTGAGGACTAATCCTCAGTCAACTTTTATACAAGTACTGATAAGAAGCTGAAGCTTCTAAATATATATGATGATAGTGATACAAGAACATAAAAGCATTTGTTATTGCTATTTTTGATGTCAGAATGGGGGACTTTATGTGTAATAGTTCACTTTTTTAAAGTGTTTATTAAAGTTGTTCAGTTTTACATTTTTAAGAAACCATATGCCTAAATATTAGTAACACAAAATTATAGACTGGCCAAAAATATATACAAATAAAAAAATTAAAACCACTTTTGCTTGTCAGTTCCAGAGATAATATATGCATTTTTGCATCACCTGAACTGATTTGCCACCAGACAGCACAGCTGGGTTTCTGTGCTGGCGGTGCTGTGGGTTTCCCCTGCAGAAAGACTCCTGCCTGCTGGGTCCTGATGTGACATGAGGCGCAAAGCAACAAACCGTGTCTCCCTAGCCAAGGAGCTGAGGGTCTCTTAGGGTCATTTCTGTTGGCAGATGACAATGACTGCAAAATTCAAAGTCAGTCTTGCCCTTCTCTCTGCAATTAGTGTTTTTTTGGAAGGGAGACCTGTGTCCCACAGGTGTTCGCAGCTCTGACTTGCCTCTAGTCTGCAGATTATTCTAGCCACTAACAATATCGTCTTCATTACTTCCTGTGTCCTGGTCTGCTCATTTCATGACACTAACTGGCTGGGCCTTACAGTTACGCTGCTATAAAGTTAATAGTGCTTGCTGTTATGTTGATGATAATAATAATAAGCCTCAGGTATTGATGCCTATGGGCTGAGTACTTCTATACGTTATAGCAATATTCTTAACAACAACTTATAAATGAGATACTGTTAGTACTTGAAGGTGGGTACTGTGAGGCATGGGAATGTTTAATAACTTGTTCAAAGTCTGAAAGTGAGCTTTCGGTTGGGCTGGCTCTGGACGTCCAGCCAGTTTAATCCTAATGTACATTCTCGACATTCCACCGAACCACGCGGGGCTTTTAGAAAAAAATTCTCTTGAAGCTGCCCTTGCACACTCAGTCATCTGGCAGGCACAGATGTCTGAGCACTCTCGCCAGGGATCTTACTCCGGAGCTCTGCTCAGTAACCCTCCCCTGACCTCTCCCATCAATAGCCATTAACCTGGGAATAATCGGCAGACCCAGGCCTTGTCTTTAACTGCTCCATCTCCCACAGTTACCGTCTCTTCCCCATTGTACACACATTGTGCACAATTTCAGTTTCTTGCATTTTAGACTCTGGGTAGCTCAATCCAGTGCCCTATGTACTTAGTGCTCTTTGCCCCCCCCCCCACACACACACACAAACCCAATACACCCGCACCCTCTGCTGTGTGTGTGTGTGTGTGTTCATTTAATTAGTAAACTTCATGCTTTAGAGCAGTTTTAGGTTTACAATAAAATTGAGCAGAAAATAGAGTGCTCCCACATACCCTTTGTCCCACACACCACCTTCTTTTTTTTGATGCTAAGCTGATGCAACTTTCCTCATGGGCTCCTGGTACATGAATGCTCCTTCTCAATCGAGCCACCACAGCACAATGCAATAAAGAATCCCTAACAATAGCTGTTGAACTGCACATCACTATTCTAATCATATATTTCATTGGCAGCCCTATACCTCTTAAAGCCAGCATTTTATTAGCCTCCTTTGCCTTACAGAAACCCCGCTGCTGTGACAACGGGAAGCAGTAAAGCTCACGGTCTTTTCCCAATTCCTTCTTCAGTGCAGAGTGAGAATGGAAAAGAGAAAGAAAAATCACACAGTCATTTCCAGCCATTTGTGTTAAAATACAAAGAAAACAAGGCACATTCAGAAACGGTGTGCCGGCCAGCCTCCATTAATATTTATTTGGGCATTAATATTGATAAGAAAGTATTTTATCGCCGGGCTTTGTTGCCTCCCTCAGTGTCCTCTAGCTCCCTGTCTTGAAGCTGGTGGCCATTAGCTCGCATCTTTCTCTGTACCCAGGGCTTGGCAGGCCTCCAGCTCACTTACGCTTAAATGGACACTCAAGCTCCGACGGACACACAGCTAAATAGAGGCCAATAATTCAATACAGTATGACTGTACTGGGGCCGCTAGTAAATCCATCAAGCAGTAAATATCATCTGAAGCCAATGCAAGCTTTTATCTTTCCAATTTTTTTGTATGTCTGAGCGAAGCCCAGGCATTCAGCGAATCATGTAATTTATTCTGCAGTGCTGAGCCTGGGCTGTCTCAGACATCATATTGACTTTTTTTCCTCCATCTGTCAGGAATAGTCAGTGGCTCTGCTATTGTGAGAGCGCATCACATTACATCTATTTATTTATTTATTTCTGCTGCTGCTTTGTAGAGTGATTGGGCAAGAACGCATTATCTCAGATCAACGAATACTAAGAAAAGCATCTGAACATCATTACGACAGCATGTTAAACATTTGTCCCATCCAGTTTGTTAAATCAGCAAATGTATTTCCAGCAAATGCTTGTAATTGTTCATAAAGGGCTCCCTACTGCAGGGTTTTATTAAGCTGAAAATATGGCCTGTTATTTTCTTCAGCTCTTTAGGTCAGCAGTGATGCAATATATTGTAAATCATGCTGAACAGCTGGCGTATTGACTTGCTCTGTGTCTGCGCCTGTGTGTATGCACACACACACACAGTCACACACCTAGGTGTCTCTTCGAACATTGCACACGTTTTGCGCATGTGTGTAGGCCAATATGATATGAAGTACTGTATATTTACTTGGCAAAGTTAATGTAATGACTAGGTTAACAGTCAGGTTATGGCTGACAATGGCTAGAAAGTCTGCTTCCTAATCAATCAAAATTTAGACTGCGAACAAAGCTCTTTTAGTTTCTGTTTTACCAAAACAATAAAAAGGTATAGATCCTAAATGTGAATGTTATTTAGGACTCTCTTGGTCTTCCTTCTATGTAACCTATAAATTGAAAAGAGGAAGAAGAGGCTAGATGACCCAAAGGTCCTTCCTTTACAATGGAGTCAGAGATCACCAAGGACAGACCTAGCCAGTTGTATGTAGAACGATTGGATGGTGACACCCCAAGTGTAGCCTGCTTCCCCCATTCTCAAAAGCAAATTGTTTTGCTTCTGAGATTCAGCCTGACTCTCAGTTGATTCAAATTGGATTTGATTAGTGTCCCACTCTAGAAGACTGCATCAGAGAAGAGTATTTTAGAAGTTTCTTGATCACGTCTAAGTAAATAGGCATTATAAATATACTTCCTAGAAGTGCCAATGCAGAATGTACAAATGGAGCAGTGTCTTGGGATCAGCTGTGTTGTTTGCCCAACTTCTCCTTAAAAAATAGTGTTTAAAATAAAAATAACAGACCTTTTTATATATGGCTATAAGTGAAGCAATTCATATTTTTAAAAGCAGCAGAATCAACATTGTTTTGAGAAACTGGCTCCTCCATATGCATGATCAGATTTTTAAAAATATAACATTTCATTCCTTTGGAAGGCTTTGAGTTCTTTGAAAAGATACTCATGGGTTGTATTCGAGGGAAAATATCTCCCCATGGACTGATGGTGAAAAATGACTTTGTATTTCATGCTCCATTATTAGTGTCACTACCTCAGAAAATATCAAATTGGTTTCTACTGCCACATCCAAGCCGGAGGATCTGGGTAAACATGAGTCTCGTTCTGAGATTAGATAAAGTCATTGCTCACATCCCAGGCCAGATAGTTCGCAGAATCCTTTCCCCTCGCATGGCAGACAGAATCAATGCATATGCTCCATTCTCCTTTATTAACCTCCAGTTAGGAAGTCCTGCACAGCGCATGCGGCTGTTAGTATTCCAGAGAGCAGTCACACTGTCTTTCCAAAGAAATGCCTTGAAAGGCAACTCACCGAGCCATTTTCTAACACCTGAGAGCAATTAATGTAAGCAGAGACAGGAAACATCATCAATTATTTAAAATAAAATGAATATGTAATGCTGACCTTTTCCAACTGCCATCAGTTTTATACTTACACCTGAGTAAACTCGGGGGAACACAGCACCCACGAGGCCCTTCTCACTGCTGTCTGCGGCCAGGCAGGCGCTGGTCACAGAGAGAGAGCTGTCCGGCGGGCTGCGTTCCGCGCAGAGTGGGCAGTGCAGGGGCTCACGACACCTCGTGAGGGCGTGTGGGACCCCCAGCTCCATGCGTGCACGGCCGCTGGGGACCAGCAGCTTCATGTATGAACGCTCTCTGCCCACTAGCTTTCCCAATGATTTTTACTTGTTTCCATTTTTTTTACTTTTTATTCCTACCATCTTATGGGAGAGGGCTAACATTTCTGTGATCATGTTTCTGAATATATGTGTGGATATACACATATCCTATTACATCTATTTATTTATGCATATAAAGTCATTAGGGTTTTTTTTTTCTTTCTTTTTTTAGGTTTAGTCTCCTCTCTCCTGGAAAGAAACAGGAAGTGGTAAATGTGGGTCATGCTTATTGGGGACAACCCAAGAGATGTGTTCACGTAGCTGCAATAGGCAGTTGCTGAAGTAAATGAGTCATCTTCTTTCTGAACAGAGGCTCTTTCTGCAAACAGGAGAGCCGAGACATCCTCCGTGGACCCTGTCACTGACTAGCAGTGGGCGAAGGAACATCACAGGACCACAGAGTTTATTACCTAACGTAATTGCTGTGCATGACATGTGGCATAAGCCAGATTTGGCAGAGCGACAGTGGAAGATTTTCAGAGCAAAAGCTTATTAGAAGACCAAGTACAAAAAGTCCTTTGTGACTGTTCAAGCTGAACAAGGCTTGAAGTGCTGGTGTCTGCTCCCCCTACCCCTGTATTAGTAACGCCAAGAAAACTCACAGAGGGTCTCATGCTGAATGACATAAACTTCACTGGGTCATCTTCTTATGATCCTCCTACAGATATTCTGAGACTTAGATTAATAGTTTCTGTTGCGAGAGTCATTGACTATGGAGGCAAAGTCGATTATTAGTTTCCGGGACCAGATTTTCACAGACCTACTCCTTGGACTGTTATGAAGAATCTTCCTTACATTCTGTTATAAAGCTTTTATAATTTTGGGGGGAGGTTGTCTATTCACATTGGCATAGAGCTTAATCACAAGCAGGTTTCATGTGAGAAGCTTAAAAAAAAAGAGAGAATCATTTGCTAATGCAAATTACAGATAAACAGCAATAAGTTTTTAATGCTATATTAATAGTCCTATTGCCATAAAAGGGATTTGTTCTTTTTAACATGGCACTATACATCTTAAACTTTAATGTGAATAAATAGCTTAGGATGAGAGCTAGTGTAAAGAATGTCTTTTCTCCTGCTTTTTTATGACCACCATATCAGATTTCCCCTCTCATATATGCTAGGTTTTAGAAATCCATACTGGCCCTGGCTGGTTGGCTCAGTGGAAAGAGCATCAGCCTGGCGTATCAGAGTCCTGGGTTCGATTCCCAGTCAGGGCACACAGGAGATGCATCCATCTACTTCTCTCCCCCTCTGTCTCCTCCTTCTCTTTTGCTTCTCCTCTCACATCCAGTGTCTCGATTAGTTTGAGCGTTGGCCCTGGGCATTGAAGCTAGCTCGGTTGGTCCAAGCGTCCACCCCACATGGAGGGTGCTGGGTAGATCCCTGTCAGGGCACACACAGTAGTCTGTCTTCCTATCTCCTCACACTTAAAAAAATAAAAAAGAAAGAAGGAAGGAAGGAAGGAAGGAAGGAAGGAAGGAAGGAAGGAAGGAAGGAAGGAAGGAAGGAAGGAAGGAAGGAAAAGAAAGAAAGAAAGAAAGAAAGAAAGAAAGAAGAAAGAAAGAAAGAAAGAGAAAGAAAGAAAGAAAGAAAGAGAAAGAAAGAAAGAAAGAAAGAAAGAAAGAAAGAAAGAAAGAAAGAAAAGAAAGACGTCCATGCTAAGAGGCAGAGCTAAGATGGGGTAAACAAAATTTACCCAGAAATTAGCCATCTGTGCAACCAAGGAGACAGAGACAGTTACTACTGCGGTGGTATGAATGCCCCTTTGGTTTAGAAGGGCGCACAGCTTCAGGATTAGTGATAGACTCTCAAATATTATAAATCCAGTTATTTCAGTGATATACACATGTCACTGTTTATATCTGGGCATGAATGGTGTACAAACCCCAAAATCAAAACTCTTTTAAGTTTTTATGGTTGGAGAATACAAAGTAGAAAAAGAAATGTAGTTTAAATATATAATATTAGAAACAAAACATTATAAAGTTCACGATTCTGGGAAATTGGTGGGGTTTTCAGGATAAACAGTTAGGAAGTTATACCCCTATCTAAAAACCGGAGTTTAATAGAAAAATTTCTCGTAGGTCCTGTGTTGCTCAGAGCTACTGAGTCTAGAAATCTTGAAACCAGAGAGAGGGTATTTATCTGGTCATGAAATTAAGGGACATATTAAAAAAAACAACTCAGTTTTTTAACTTATATCATTGCAGAAATCTCTGCAGAAACAATTACTTAAAAGCTTAGTCCCCAACTGTGGCCTTGAGCGCATTTAGAATAACTGCGCAAAGGACAGACAGAGTCTTCACCGTCAGTTTCTTCCCAGTGGAGAGCATGTCCCTGGCCGGCAGGTGGTGTGGGTCAGAAGCTGATGAGGAGTGGATGGTGGACAACACTGGCATGGGACAGAGACAGTCCCTTTAGTCATAGCTGGGGAGAAATCTTCCATAATTAGAAGGTGTTACCAAAATTCTCTGCAAACCAGAGCAGAAGCTTAGCTTGGTGTTAATATCAGGGGAAGGAAGACCGGGCAGTAGGGGTGTGGGGTGGCAGGACTACTATCATTTTTTTTGACATCATGGAGGCACCAGAGCATAAAAAAAGACACCATTCTTTGTATTGCTATTAAATTTGAAATTTCAATGATGCATTTCATTCTGCCTCGAGATATTTTCTTGATCACAGTCTTAACATCACATCTATATATTTATTTTATTTTTGTTCTTTGAATTTTGAAAAAATGCTGTCACACTTGGAAAGGATTCCCAACCTCTCCAGCTATACCTGTGTCTAGGAATTATATCCCTGGAAAGTATTCTGGTTGGCAAAATTACCTTGACAAGATCAAGGTCTCTTAGAGAATTAATAGGTTGAGGGAATAACAAAAACACATATAAAGGTCCTGGAAGGCATCCAGTTCTTAAATCAGGCAGCTTTAGAGCACTGTGACTCTTCCGTTCTCCCTTGGCCATTCAGAAACTGTGGCGCTGTGGTCCTAATCAGCCCTCTCCCCTTTTTATGAAGGCTAAGCCACTTCTCAAAGTGTTTGCGGATAGGATAATAAATTGCACATTAAAAATTTTGGATATGAAATGTAGGACTACATTATCTCAAACCATAAGTAGCAACACTTTACTGGATGAAAGATTACTACATCTTATTGGTAGTTGTGGCATATAAAGCGATAGTCTATATTCATGCTCATATTAACTATCTATGAAGCTGATATGGTTTTCTCTTTTTTCAAGATATAATTTAATCACTCTTAATGAATTATGCTGTCTTTATAAAACCATGAGTTGGAGGCCCCTTCTGGGCATTGCTATAGATTGCAAGTTCCATCCCTGTATAGAAGTGTTCCAGGTGAGTGGAGAGCAGGTGGAAAGACTGGAAGGAGGGAGGTAGCATGGTGTATTGGAAGCATTGAAAGGAAGCAATATGGAATAGAGGTTCCAAACAGAATGATGAAAGATGAGACTTGAGCAATATGCTGTGTCAAGGCCTTGTGAAGTCCAAATTGCACTTTTAATAGTAATGAGAAAGCATTGAATGGCTTTCAAGCCTGGGATGGGAAGAAGGCACATATTGATAGCACTAGGTGATGAATTGAATATGGGGATAGAGGAGAGAGAGCTCTCAGGGAAAAATACCCAGATTTCTGCTTCCTTAGCTATATGTATGGTATCTTTATGATTCAGCAGAAAACCTCAAGTAAGCTTTCAAAGGAAGATCATGACTTTGGTCTGGGATGTGATGGATAGCTTCGGAGTATCCACATAGAGATGCCAACGGGGCAGTTGGAAATTGATGAAGTATATCAATGCCCATAACACACAGAGTTACACATTGTTCACCCTTGCTAGGTAGATAAAGAAAAATTCTCCAAAGGACAAAACCCTTAATATTTGACCAATAGTTTAGATGTTTTAAAATACATATCAACTCTCCTTTCAAGTAGCTCTTTTGAAGTTTGCTAATGAATGGGTTCATCCTTTCTTTCCCTCCCTCCTGTGTTTTATCAGATTCCTCTCCTCAACTGGAGTTTCACAACCCTCTGTCTTCTCTTGCTTAACTCTAGCATTTTTTTAAAAGAGAGTATGGATTTTATCTAATAAAAGAGAATGTGTCATTTTGAAGAAACTGAGGTGTGATCGTCATTGAACTTTTGGTTGGTGAAGGTTTCTCTTTATTTAAATTTAGAATTAAATTCTGATTATGGTCTCAGTTCCCATAGCAAGCAAATCAGATCTGAAGCTCTGAAGAGACATAACTTTTTATAATTAAAAAAATTTTTTTTTAATTTATTTTTTATTTATTTATTTTAGAGAGGAGAGGGAGAGACAGAGAAAGAGAGAGAGAGGAGAGACAGAGAGAGAGAAGGGGGGAGGAGCTGGAAGCATCAACTCCCATATGTGCCTGGAACAGGCAAGCCCAGGGTTTCGAACCAGCAACTTCAGCATTTCCAGATTGATGCTTTATCCACTGCGCCACCACAGGTCAGGCTGAGATGTAACTTTTTAAATCTCCTCTATGTAGGTGGTAATCAAAGCTTGGCCATGGATGAAAGAGTCTAAGAAAAGGACTATCGACAACTTTTAACCCCTACTATTTAAATGCACTGATCATTGCATGGGTTAGACATAAGGTTTCCATTTTGAATTTTACCATTTATTCAAGTTATTGGTACCACATGATGCTTGCTTAATGGCCTCATTGGTATTTTATAAAAAGCATCAAACCACTTATGTATTTTATCAAAATATATTTTTTAATACTCTGATCTCCCATTTCAGTGAGAAAGAAACATATAGATGTCACAGCTGCCATAGGACCTTGTAACTGAGGGCTTTAGACAGTGGTATATGAAGGGTCCTATTTCATACACTACAAGAACTGCTAACATCTAAGAATGGACTGGGGGAAAAAGTACCTCTTTTCCTCTCTGCTACAACCTTATTTTTAAAACAGAAACAGAGAACATGGATATTCTGAAAATAAGATAATTCGTTGCAGGATAATCAAGAGGTAACTATATAAGCAGATATCAAGGATTTTATACATCATTACCCATCAAAATTCTTATGCTTTCAACTTTTCAATACATATACTCTCCTTTGTACACATACTCACATGAACATGCAGGCTCCCTTGAGGTTCCTGTGAAATACTTTCTGCAGCAGCAAATAGAGAAAGCCTCATTGCTCACAGGGAGTTGATGCTTTCTGAGTGGAGGCTCAGGGCATGAAAGCACTAATGCTGTACGAGTTCCTTAGTGTTCACTTTTACAAAGCAAACCCAGTCTTTGCTTCGATTCTTATTGGACCTGGATTTTAGAACTGGGCCTACTAGAACCTGTGTGAATTGGGTCCTTCCATACCATTTCTGTACTTGTGTTTTTATCTGTCAAATAATAGGTTTTGTTCAAAAGACCCTTTCATTCTAAATGTTACCCAATACAATGTGGGGGGTGGTTGCAATGTTCTCATGCATATTGTAGAGTAGACCAACCTGCCTGCTCTTGTTTGCACTCATGTCTAATCATCTTTGTCCTCAAGCATCTGTGAATCTGGTAGCTGAATTGGCCCAGTATATCCCTAACTAACCATGTTCATGGTCTCTTTGGTTTATATTAATTTCCATTGTAGAAAATCAATTGTAATTTTAGGATGATCGCCCAAAGTAACCATAGTCACCATTCTTTGCTTTGGTGAGTTGATCTAACTTGGCAACATTTTTATTCTTCTTTCTGGCTCCATTCTTTCCAGATTGCCTCAATTTTCTGTCTAACCCAAATATTATTACTCTACTCAAAAACTTTAATCAGCATCTCAACTTGGGAAAAGAAAAGTAAAAATGTTGGCAGGTCATTTTAGGTCCTTCCCTGTCAAATTTCAAGGTACTCTGTAAGAGTCTGACCTTAGGACCCTTATAGACAAACTATTCTGGGCTCCTCACAGAGGAGCTCCATTCTATCAGCTCTGCCTAAAGTGTTCTGCTTATTTTCTATTAGTAAAACTCTGCTTGTTCTTCCATGCTTACTTCAAACACTGTCTCTTCTGTGGACCTTCCTTTACTCACCTGCAGATTAATTTCTCCTTCTGTGGTTGGATGTTACTCGTTTTATATGTTCATCCCTCTGGTTCATTACTTATCACAGCCTGAGGTGTCTTACACTCACTATGCCATGACCATCTCTTCCACTGGAGTACGACCTCTTTAGAGACCAGATTGATGTCTTCATCTTTGAACCCTCACCAAATGGATGCCATGGGAAAAACTGAAGGGTTTATCTTTCTTGGGGTACTTACTGATTGATTCTGTTATTTCGAGGAAGTTATTTATTGCTAAAGTTCAGTTTTATTATCTATAAAATGACTTCAAGATAATGATTATTGCTGTTTGCTGATTTTCTGATTCTTAACTAATTCTATGGGTATGATTGCATTTATTAGCCCCTGTAGAGGTCAGTGGAGTCTTGTGACTAATTCTAGTCAATGATTTGTGAAAGGAAGGCACATGGATGGTTTTCATGCACACATGTCATTATTGATGCAAAGCCCTCAAAGCTTTCCCTTCCTTCTGTCACAACGACTGCCAGCATTCAAGTCTGGGACACTGAATAACTTAGAGAAACACTTTCAGCCTGACCTGTGGTGGCACAGTGAATAACGCATCAACCTGGAACACTGAGGTTGCCAGTTCAAAACCCAGGGCCTGCCTGGTCAAGGCACATATGGGAGTTGATGCTTCCTGCTCCTCTCTCTTCTCTCTCTCCCTCTCTCTCTCTCTCTCTCTCTCTCTCTCATCTCTAAAATAAAGAAATAAAACCTTAGAAAAAGAGAGAGAGAATAATTTTCTGTGATGCGCAATACACATGGGTATTGTGAGAAAGAAATCCTTGGGGGACACAAACATTTAGTTGCTGCCTATATTTGTGTCTCTTGGGGTCCAGCTCCTTCTGCACAAATAAATGTTTGTTATACTTCATTACAATCTGAAAATAATTTTGGTTTATAGGACATTGAAGCGCAAAATAAAGATGACTTGCTCAAGGACATCTAGCTAAAAATAGACAGGGTCAGGCTTTAAACCTAGGCTTCCTAGACCCGGAGTCTGGGCTGTGAGCCATCATACTCTAGTTGAACTGAAACACTCCTTACTTTTCACCCCTGAACGCCTCAGGTCCAGTTTGAGTGCTACCCACTGAATTGTGTCTCTTCAACATACATTTATTTATTTATTTATTTATTTATTTATTTATTTATTTATTTATTTTCTGAAGCTGGAAATGGGGAGAGACAGTCAGACAGACTCCCGCATGCGCCCAACCGGGATCCACCCGGCACGCCCACCAGGGGCTACGCTCTGCCCACCAGGGGGCGAGGCTCTGCCCCTCTGGGGCGTCGCTCTGCCTCGACCAGAACCACCCTAGCGCCTGGGGCAGAGGCCAAGGAGCCATCCCCAGTGCCCGGGCCATCTTTGCTCCAATGGAGCCTTGGCTGTGGGAGGGGAAGAGAGAGACAGAGAGGAAGGAGGGGGGGTTGGAGAAGCAAATGGGCGCTTCTCCTATGTGCCCTGGCCGGGAATCGAACCCGGGTCCCCCGCACGCCAGGCCGACGCTCTACCGCTGAGCCAACCAGCCAGGGCCCTCTTCAACATTTATACGTTCCTAACATTTATATGTGCAAGGCTGTGATATTGTGCCTTATAATAAGAAATATGTATCTGGTCTTTGTCCCCACTTCCGGCACACAGCTCTTAAAACCCTTGGAATTGCCAAGTGAGTGAGAGCAGTAAAAGTTTCTTTTGTTATGTTGATAGAGTGACTTTTAGAAAGCCCCTAAGTCTTCTAAGGGAACCTGAGAGACTAGGACATTGAATCACTGGGTCTGGGAGTAATCAGGACTTACCTAGGGGGTGGGAGAGAAATAAGGGTTTGTTATTTTTAAATCACTAAAATCTAATTCTTGGAGATCAGCCTGATAGAGATCCCTTAGTCAAGGAATGGTCCCCTTCTCCCCCACACCCTGAGCTCCTCCTATCAGGAGACTCACACTGTATTGTAAGGACTCGTTCTTATGTACATGGATGTGTAGTCTTGGTTGGCTTCTCTCCGTGTCTTTGTCTGGACCACCTATGTCTCTATCATCCGGGAAGGTTATAAAAAAATAATCAGATCCCAGAACTCCAACTCAATTTTTTTTTTTTTGTATTTTTCTGAAGCTGGAAACGGGGAGAGACAGTCAGACAGACTCCCGCATGCGCCTGACCGGGATCCACCCGGCACGCCCACCAGGGGCGACGCTCTGCCCACCAGGGGGCGATGCTCTGCCCCTCTGGGGCGTCGCTCTAGCGCCTGGGGCAGAGGCCAAGGAGCCATCCCCAGCGCCCGGGCCATCTTTGCTCCAATGGAGCCTTGGCTGCGGGAGGGGAAGAGAGAGACAGAGAGGAAGGAGGGGGGGGGGTGGAGAAGCAAATGGGCGCTTCTCCTATGTGCCCTGGCCGGGAATCGAACCTGGGTCCCCCGCACGCCAGGCCAACGCTCTACCGCTGAGCCAACCGGTCAGGACCTCCAACTCAATATTAATGATCAAACTCTTAGGGAATCTGGACAAAGAATCTCCCCCACCCCCCCTTTTTTTCTCTTTTTTTAAGTGAGAGGAGGGGAGATAGTAAGGCAGACTCCCTCATGTCCCCTGACTGGGATCCACCCAGCAACCCCTGTCTGGGGCCGATGCTCAAGTACCCAGCTATTCAGCACCCAGGGCCAATGAGCTTGAAGCAATGGAGCCACTGACCATGGGAAGGGAAGAAGAAGAGAAGGGAAGAGGTGTGGGAATAGAAGAAGATGGTTGCTTCTCCTGTGTGCCTTGATCAGAAATCGAACCTGGGACGTCCATATACTGGGCTAACACTCTGTCTACTGAGCAAACCAGCCAAGGCCCCATATTTTTCAATAATCCCTCTCACCAATATTAGATATTTCATGAGGAACCATGTGCCTCACTGGTTGAGTTGACTTATATAAAATTGTTAGCTCCTGGGCCGGGGCCGGTTGGCTCAGCGGTAGAGCGTCGGCCTGGCGTGCAGGAGTCCCGGGTTCGATTCCTGACCAGGGCACACAGGAGAGGCGCCCATTTGCTTCTCCACCCCTCTCCCTCTCCTTCCTCTCTGTCTCTCTCTTCCCCTCCCGCAGCGAGGCTCCATTGGAGCAAAGATGGCCCAGGCACTGGGGATGGCCCTGTGGCCTCTGCCTCAGGCACTACAATGGCTCTGGATGCAACAGAGCGACGCGCCAGAGGGGCAGAACATCGCTCCCTGGTGGGCATGCCGGGTGGATCCTGGTTGGGTGCATGCGGGAGTCTGTCAGACTGCCTCCCCGTTTCCAGCTTCAGAAAAAATGAAAAAAATAAAATAAAATTATTAGCTCCTGGAGGATGGGGGCCTTCTTTCTTTGTTCACATCCCATCTCAGCATCTATGCTCAGGGCTGAGCACATGTTAGCTAGGTAATCAATAAATATTTATTGAATAGAAATAGAAAGAAGATTATAATTCCTACCCTTCTTATCTCAAGGATATTCTGAGAGGACAAAATGACATGCTGTGTGTAAAATCACTTTGTGAGTGTAGAAAAGAAATATGTTATCACACCAAACCATGCTAAGTAATCAGTTCACAACATTGAACCCATATTAACTTACCTAGAGCTAAAACTCATTGACCACTTATGCTATGCTAGGCACTCTTCTAAGGCTTTACATGAATTTAAATTGCTCTTTTTTTAAATCTTTTCAAAAACTCATTGAGAGAGAGACTGTTATATCCGCCCCCCCTTCCCCATTTTATAGATGAGAAAAACCAAGACTCAAAATTATTATCATGGTCAAGGTCATACCAGTGGTAAATACTATAACAGTGGTTCTTAAACTTTCACAAGCACCAGGATCTCCTGGAGAGTTATTAAAGCATAGATTGCTGGGCACTATCTCCAGAGTTTCTAATATAGTAGGTTTGGGGTTAGGCTTGAGAGTTTGCATTTTAAGCAGGTTCCCTGATGTAGCTGTTGCTCTTGATCTGGACCTCGGTTGAGAGCCATGCAGGCGTCCCCAAACTACGGCCCGCGGGCCGCATGCAGCCCCCGGAGGCCATTTATCCGGCCCCTCACTGCACTTCCGGAAGGGCCACCTCTTTCATTGGTGGTCAGTGAGAGGAGCACTATATGTGGTAGCCCTCCAACGGTCTGAGGGACAGTGAACTGGCCCTCTGTGTAAAAAGTTTGGGGACCTCTGTTTGTATCCAGGACTCCAAGGCCTCTGTTCTTAATTAATATTTTCCTCTCCCCCTCCTCTCCTCCTCTGTCTTCTCCCCCTCTTCCCCCTCCTCACTCCCTTCCCCTTCCTCTTTTTTTTTACTGTTCCTGTTCTTGTGATCATATTCATTTTTTGTATGATATTCTTTCTTAATTGATTTTTGATTATAGAGAAGTTTATAGAGAAGCTATAAAGTCAATTCAAACTACAATTAGACATTTCTTATTAGTGTTTTAGAATTGGTAAGTGGATTTCTTTCCTCATGGAATCCCTACAGGTGAACTACATTGGAAAACTTAAAAGTTTTTATTTTTGAAAGTTGAAAGTAGGAATCATGATGGGAACAAATTTCTAACCAGGATTTCCAGTGACATTTATTGCACCTGGTCTGCTAGGCACATCTCTCTGACTCATAGGATGACTTCAGCCTAGCCATGTTTCTTTCCCTTTATTTCTTCTAGGTGTCCTAAGCATGGGAAGGTATTTTATGGTCTATGAGATTAAGGAGACATTAATGATAGAGATCTAGTTGTATAAACTTGGAAATCCTTTCTGAACCCTAAACCCTGAAAGAGTTGAAGTAGGATTTATTTCATATTGTCTTTTTTCCTAAATAAAACAAAGCACAGTTAAATGAATAATTTATATTTTGACAAAAAGAATACAAAGTTGGAGATAAAAAAATCTAAGATGACCCTTCTAAATTTAATACTTAATCATTTGGCCTTGGTTTCTTGCAAATGTCACTTGACTGGTGCCAATTCAACTTCCACACAGAGGCGCTGGTCTTCTTTGTAGTGAGTGTCAAAGAGACTTCAACTCATAACAATTATATGTCTCCTAACACGTCCATGTTGGATCTGGGTTTAATGTTTGTAAGTTATAACGAATGTATACACACTCCAAAATGTGAATGTCTTTCACTCTATTTAATGAAATCAAATTGATCTAAAATGACAAACACATCATTAAAAAAACAACAACACCCAAGGATAGTTTTCTCCTTTAACACGTTCCCAGGCTATACTATTACTGACTATTGGACAGCAACCTGAGGACATAGCAGCTTTGCTGCTCTTATACCCTGAGCCATTACTCGTAATGGACAGCAACCTTCAATATAGAAGCCATTCTCCTCTCCTGTCCTTAGATTGACACTCAGAGGAAGCCCTTTGTGGTGCCAGTAGGAGACCACTACATTTTCCCATTTAAAAGCAACTACAAACCTGTTTCCTCACAGGTAAAGACATTAAAACTCTCCTTTATAAGGTGTTTTAAAGGGAAACATGTTGATCAAATAAAACTAGAAGTACAGGAATAGAAAAAGTTAAATGCTTTTATGTATTTTTTTTAGAATAACAAGACAACATTGTTAATTCCTGAATCTCAGATGTTGCAAAAAACCCTCCGTTTTTCAAGTTAAAACTTATCTCTCCAGTAGTTTTATTTATTTATTTATTTATTTATTTATTTATTTATTTTTTGTATTTTTCTGAAGCTGGAAACGGGTAGAGACAGTCAGACAGACTCCCGCATGCACCCGACCGGGATCCACCCAGAACACCCACCAGGGGCGATGCTCTGCCCACCAAGGGGCGATGCTCTGCCCCTCCGGGGCGTCGCTTTGCCACGACCAGAGCCACTCTAGTGCCTGGGGCAGAGGCCAAGGAGCCATCCCCAGCACCCGGGCCATCTTTGCTCCAATGGAGCCTTGGCTGCGGGAGGGGAAGAGAGAGACAGAGAGGAAGGGGGGGGGTGGAGAAGCAAATGGGCGCTTCTCCTATGTGCCCTGGCCAGGAATCGAACCTGGGTCCCCTGCACACCAGGCCGACGCTCTACCGCTGAGCCAACTGGCCAGGGCCTCTCTCCAGTAGTTTTGACCATAGCCTCTTCCAAGTTAAGGAAGAAAAAGTTTTAAGAGAGTATAATATAAAAAGAATGATTAATTTCCTATCTTGCTGAGTTGGCTGGATTATATATGAGCTAAGAGGACTTTTTGACTTCTCTCATTCAAGCCTTGTAGTGATATTTGTCAACTTTTTGACTGTCCAACCTATTTCTATTTGAGAGAATGTCATAAGGTATGAGTTTTAATGGAATTCATAAGTCTGCCTCCAGCAGAATGGAATTAGAATTCTGGGGTAGTATTCAAAATGCTAACCAACTCACATAGCACAGGGAGCAACCCAGTACCATACACCCTGCTGTGTGCTGTTCCAGTGCCTATGTTCCAGGGCAGGACTGCAGTCTCGGGGCAGGGGCTCCCCACTTTTCCCACATGAAGCAACTGGAAAGTGAGGACTTGACTTTGGTCAATCAACTGGGTCTTCCTGCCTAGCACTTTCTGTTTTGAGTGAATGATAAAAAGGAAGAGGAGCCTGACCAGGAGGTGGCGCAGTGGATAGAGCATTGGACTGGGATATGGAAGACCCAGGTTTGAGACCCCGAGGTCGCCAGCTTGGGCGCGGGCTCATCTGGTTTGAGCAAAAGCTCACCAGCTTGGGCCCAAGGTCTCTGGCTCGAGCAAGGGGTTACTCAGTCTGTTGAAGGCCCACGGTCAAGGCACATTTGAGAAAGCAATCAATGAACAACTAAGGTGTTGCAACGCGCAATGAAAAACTAATGATTGATGCTTCTCATCTCTCTGTTCCTGTCTGTCTGTCCCTGTCTATCCCTCTCTCTGACTCTCTCTCTGTCTCTGTAAAAAAAAAAAAAAGGCAGAGGACTGGTTCAAATTCATCCAAGCATGGCATCAATGTCCAGTGGGGACAATATCTAGTGGTGGACAGTGATCTGGCAGCCACTGTACCATGCCCAATGTCTGTCCTAGCCAAACTATTCTTGTTGAAAAACCATTTCAGTGCTTCCTGTCTCTTGGTTCTCCACAGCTGCCTTGGTTCCTGCCATCTTCCAAGCTTGTTTCTCCACTTCCCATCTACCCTGTAAACTCCGGACACTTTCTCAATAAATTGCTTTGTTCTTAAGGTAACCAGATCTTGTAAGTTTGTGATCTTGCAGCCAGGAATTCTGGGTGATAATTAACTGGAGACTGGTCTAAACTGCCTGCTTTTTGCCTCCTTTCTCCTGGGCCCAGCCCTGTTTTTGCAAGTCTTTGGGGAGTATGAGGAAGATCCATAGAGAAAGAGACTGAGGCTGTCTTTCTGTGCCAGTCACTGAGATTTCCAAGAAAGAAAGTCATTCCTCACTGTCTCCCTCCCCTCCTGTCTTTTAAGAACTAAGAGCAAGAAACTTCTGTTTTTTCCCCACTGAAAGTCATACATTATTTTTCGCCAATATAATAGGCAGAGTTTATTTGATGTCTCCATAGACATTAGAGTTTCTCATTAATAGCAAATAATTTTGATTCTGAAGATTGATTAGTTAGAAAATATATACCTAAAACTTGGCTATAGTATCCTTTTTTTTTTTTTTTAAGTGAGAGGTGGGGAAGCAAAGAGAAAGACTCCTACATGTACTCGCCCTGACCAAATCTACCTGGCAAGCCCCCTACCAGGGGATGCTCTGCTCATCTGGGACTGATGCACTGTTGCTCGGCAACCAAGCTATTTTAGTGCCTGAGGCAAGGCCATGGAGCCATCCTCAATGCTCAGGGCCAACTAGCTTGAATCATTCCAACCATGGCTGCAGAAGGGGTGAGGGGAGAGAGAAGGGGGAGGGAGAGGTGTGGAAGGGGTGAGGGAGAGAGAAGGGGGAGGGAGAGGTGTGGAGAAGCAGATGGTCACTTCTTCTGTGTGCCCTGACTGAGAATTGAACCTGGGACTTCCACATGCCAGGTCGATGCTCTACACCTGAGCCAACTGATCAGGGCTATAGTATCTTATTTACTATGGCACCCAAGTAGATATTCTGCATAAAATTATTTTATTTATATATGCTCCCCTGTGACATAAAAGAGGCATATACTCCATAAAATCAAATTAATTTGAAATAAGAAAAATGAAATTAAGGAAAAATGTGCACAGGCATAAAATTGAAACACAAAAATATTGCCAAGAAACCTTATAGTTACTACAAGTGAGCCGTGAATTTTGCAAGTCACTCTTATAGAACACAGAATAGTGTGAGCTATACATATTAAACTTCCAAAATCAATTGGAAGATTTAGGTTTTCCTAAGTAGCTGTTTCTTTAAGTAGAATGAGCAATTTGTTTCTTTTTCCCCTGCAACTAGATAGCTAATAACTACCAGCCTTCAGGATTGTCTGAGCATTTCTCAACCCTGTCGTCTTTAGCAGTCTCAACTATTTTATGATTTAATGATAGTACCTAGAAATAACTTTTAAAATCATGAATTAAAATGTGCTTACTCCCTGTTCTTTCACGGACTCAGACATTCAGTTCTGTTTTGTTAGATTTCTCTGGGGTTTTGGAGAGTCTAACAGATTAACATAGTCTTTCCCCCTCTTCCGACTCCTATAACTTAAGGATGACAGTTGTCAAGATTTAGGCATTTGTTGCCTTGTGTTTAAGGAGCTGTCAGTTAAAAGTTGTATTAACTTATGGAAAAGTTAACTCAACTCTGAGGAAGCAAAATTGGTTTTTAGAGAAGATTGTAATTTAGTCTAAATTCCACTTGACTTGCCGTGAAATAGTCACAACACTCCATACTAGAAGGGCACATCGCTATCATTTGAATTAGAACCAAGGCAGGCAGGGCGGGACTGGTAATGAGAAGCCCTGGGAGCAAGCTCCTGGGTGACACAGGGCTAGTCACTTTACTTCCGGAGCCTTGGTTTCTTTATCTGTAAATGGGGATAATAATATATACCTGAGAGTTGTGAGCACTGAATTAAATAATGTATATTTTTAATTACCCTTTACGTTTCTCACACATAGTGGGTGCTCAGACTAACCCCTCAAGAGCTTTACTTATACTTAACACGGTGGTTTTGTTGTGAAGAGGCTTTAATTAAGAAAAAAATTATCGCAAAACAAAATACAAAAGCTCTCTTTTATGAGTACTATCAAATTTGTACAGAAAATGTTCAGGTTTGATAGTATACTTAATCTCTTTCACTAGAAATCTAAACTGGTTAGCACAATAGAGTAAAAAACAAAGCTACATTGTATCAATAAAACAATAACATTTTATTCTTTTTGTGTGTGTGAACTTTCTATATGTTGCTCAACACAAGGTAGATTCCTTGGATTGTATGTTCTCTCTCTCTTTTCTTCCTCTTTCTCTCTTTCGCTCTCTTTTTCTCTCCCTCCCTTCGTCCCCCATCTCTTCTCCCCCAATTTGCTGCTGTTGTGGATTTTAAATATCTGAAGCATTTAGAAATTTTAGAGTATTCTAGCAGCATTTTAAAGAGGAAAATTAATATCAAGAGTGAGTGAGTGGCAGTCCTTTATTTAGAGCTTCTTATTTGCCTCCATACTGATCTGTGGACACTGATCTACTGTGGACCTCAACCTGGGCTGCACATTAGAATCACCTTTGGAAGAATGCTGATGCCTGAGCGCTATCCTGATAGAAATGGTATGGGAGCTGGCGTTTTAAGATGAAAAGGTTCTTCAGGAGTTTCTAGTGTACAGCCAGGGTTGGAATACATGGCTGTATATGTGTGTAGCTGATTAACCTCTTTTGTCTCTTCAGTCCCAGATATTTTTTATTTTTTTTATTTTTCTGAAGCTGGAAACGGGGAGAGACAGTCAGACAGACTCCCGCATGCACCCGACCGGGATCCACCCGGCACGCCCACCAGGGGGCGACGCTCTGCCCACTAGGGGGCGATGCTCTGCCCCTCTGGGGCGTCACTTCTGTTGTGACCAGAGCCACTCTAGCGCCTGGGGCAGAGGCCAAGGAGCCATCCCCAGCGCCCGGGCCATCTTTGCTCTAGTGGAGCCTCGCTGCGGGAGGGGAAGAGAGAGACAGAGAGGAAGGAGAGGGGGAGAAACAGATGGGCGCCTCTCCTGTGTTCCCTGGCCGGGAATCGAACCCGGGACTTCTGCACGCCAGGCTGACGCTCTACCACTGAGCCAACCCGCCAGGGCCTAGTCCCAGATATTGATGTCCCTTTCAGACCTCTCTCTTGCCCACATACTCCGCTCCCAATGGAACTGGGTTAGGTACCTGGGCTATTTACTTTCCTAGGAACCTACATGTCCCCTTTCCTAGCACTTGTTACATTTACTGTGGTTGTTTTTTCTCTGCACTAGATGGTGAGCTCCATGAAGGTAGGGGCATGACTTTTTCACCATTATCTTCCTGGCTTATTATTGCATAATTCTGTAATGCTTTACTCTCAAAGGGGTCAAAGTACTTCCCCATGTCTTTAAATATTTCAATGTGAGGATGTTCAAAGACCAGATACCAAAGGAAGTGAAGATGAGGTGAAGCTGGGGAGGGGGTGGGGAGGAGTGGAGCAGCACTCGCAGGCGCAGCCATGAGAGGGTTAATACTGCCATGTCTAGCTTAGGTAAAGAGAGACGTGGGCATGGATTATTTATGATTGTATTGTGCTGGAAACCATGTTTTATACTCTGCAGAATGAACCCCACAGATAGTCTCGGGCCTTTTTGAGCTGGTATGTCTGTGGTGAATCAGGATAGAATGAAGTTGGTGAATTCTTCATTATCTACCTAGGTGCTGCTTCTTAATATGTTGATTTAGAACCTTAATTAAGCCTGTTCCACTTTGCAAAGGAGTCATTAGAGACATTAGTTTGGTTTATTGGGAACCTTGGTGGTCTATTTGCAAGTCAACTATTGACTCCACCTCATCAGGGGATTGAATTTTCAATGTCTCAGTTTACCCATTTATAAAATAGTAATATCTGAAGTTAAGCTGTGCAAATCCAATCCACTGTTGGCAGAACACCCATGGAACTTCTGACAGATTCATTTAAAAAATGAATAACGTTTTACTGATTTGATTGCAATTTAGCAGATACACATTTAACACTTCAATTATATTAATCAAAATGAAAGTTTTCACATGACAGTTTCAAGCCAACAGTCTCAGTATTTGAGCCGATTTCACCCTCTTCATTAGAACGTAGAGTTTGATAACTGCATAATTGTAAAATAAAACGAGAGAACTCTGTTTTGGAGATTTTTTTTTTTTTTTGGCTTTTATTCGGGCCTTCTCAGCAAATGAGAGAGAATTTCTGTTTTGTTGATGGAGGAAAATGATTTTCCCCTCACTCTGTCACCCTTGCCTGTGGAACAAGGCTGTGTGTTATTTCTACACATTGGCCTTGCTGACTTAACTCAGAGGTTTCTCTAAGGCCTGAACTGTGGCAATGTTTCAATTATATCTACATGTTTGAGTCAAACCTGGAAGTCCTTTTAGACTCCTTTTTGCATCTCAGTTCCCATACCAGTCACAAAATTCTGCTCATTTTATTTTCTTTTTAATTTGGTCACTTTCTCTTTCTGCTTTCCTTCTTACAACAACCATTTAGTTAAGTACGTTATCATTTTTCTCCAAGAACATTTCAACAGCATTATAAATGGTTTCCTTGCGTCTGTTCAAGTTCATCTTCCCCACACACCTCAGACGTTGCTCTATAATGCAAATTATAAAAGACAGCTATGGATTGCTATTAGGTGTTTGTTTTACTTAATGGATTTCTGCATCAACTTTTGTGTGAACAGAGGTGGTTGAGATCAAGGCACTTTATAATTCCAACTTCTTGGGCTGGGATACCAAATAGTCCGGTGAGCTATCCCTCCAGGTTCTTGGACAGACAAGTGAGCCTCCCAATTCTACAAACTGCCTATCATTCCACACACAGCTCCCAAGATAGGCATTCACATTCCACTGCCCTGAAGATGCTTAGCTCTTTACTTGCCTAATTTCTACCCCTCTTCATCACCCAGCTTGGGCATAATGTCTTCCAGAAAGCTTTTGCTGTTTACTTCTCCCAGAACTCTAGGCTGGGTCAGGTGAAGTCAGGCCAGATCAGGCCATGAACCTTTCATCACACAGGTATATGTCATTGGCTACACTTGATACATTATATCAAAGGTACCTGGTGATATATCCGCCTCCATACCTAGATGATACATTCCTTAAGGACCTAGAACCCAGAGGTATTCCTTTCTATATCCCCAGTACCCACCATGTGGAGTTAGTACATAAATGTTGAAATGAATCAGGCTTGTAATTCACAGAGTCTAGTGTAGTATGTGAGTTAGTGTTCAATAACTACTGAAACCTTAGGTTTGTTGATTTTTGCGTAATATAAGAGAGCTGTCTTGTAAGGAAGCAACATCTCATCAGTTATGTTAAATCAGAATCTGACAGCCACTTCTTAGTGACGGTGTGGAGTGGATTGGAGAACTTTAAGGTAGGTTAATTTATGATCTTTTCTACTCTAAAATTCTATTGTCATGGAGTATTCCAAATTGGAGGATATTATACGCAACCAATTGGTTTGTATCTTTCACTTTAAGAACAATATTAAGAAAGCATATATCAATAAAGTACTTACAAAAGAGGAGTAAAGTGGACCCTCTCTCCCTTATCCTTCTTGGCTGGTTTTTCATCACAGCCTTCTGCTACTTTTCAACCCACTGATCTTTCTGTTTCAGCTTCTTGTGGGCTTCTTCCAGCCTCTGAAATGCTGACATTCTCTCTGTTCAATGTAACCACTACTTCAGTCGATCCTGAGCTATTCTTTTGACTTCCAGTGATACACATTAGCAACTCCTTAACCTAATCTCAAGTCCAAATATCCAACAAAGCACAAGATGGATATTTAACTGTCTGCTTCAAGTCTTAATTTGCATGTCCCGTAAGCTCCTCAAACTCAACATACCATAAAGCAAACTACTGTGTCTCCCCCAGACTTTTTCTCTCATTATTTTGGTCCCTATTTTTTGTGAGTGGGAACACTATGCATTTAACTTATTTCTCTTCTCTCATATCCTACACCAAATTTTAAAAACCGTTGATTTCATCTTGTTAGTATAAATAGTTTAATTTTATTCACCTTTATTATCTAGCGGATGTAAACTGGTAGTCCTCTGGCTAGATCTGGCTCCTAGACCAGTTTGGTGGGGGGAGGTAGAGAAGGGTAAAGAGACGGGGGAATGGTGATGGGAGGAAACGTGGGATGGTGAGCACACATACCATATACAGGTGATGTTTATAGACTTGTACACCCGAAACCTATAGAATTTTATTCATCAATGTCACCCCAATAAATTTCAAAAATAAAAATGAAATAAAATATGGGCATAAATGCATTCAGGTGGGCATGTGCTACCCAGCTTACCACTGGCCCTCTCTTGTCGCTCCTTATTGAGTGCCCCAGCCCACAACCCGCCTGGTTCCTTTAGGCTTCCCCTGGCTTACACCTACACTCTCTCTCCTATGTTACTGAACAGTCTCTCTCTCTCTTTTTTCTTTTCCAAATAAGAGGAGGGGACAGAGAGACAGATTCCTGCATGTGCCCTGACCAAGGTCCACCTCACCTGTGACCCCATCTGGGTCCAATGCTCTGCTCATCTGGGACCATGCTCCCAACTGAGCTATTTTTAGCACCTGAGGCAGAAGCTCCACAGAGCCATGCTCAGCACCCAGGACCCATGCACTTGAACCAATCAAGCCATGACTGCAGGAGGGGAAGAGAGAGAGAGAGAGAGAAGGGGGTAGAAAAGGGGTGGAGAAGCAGATAGGTGTTTCTCCTGTGTGCTCTGAATGGGAACCAAACCTAGGACATCCATACATCAGACCGACGTTCTACCTTGGATGGAACCAACCGGCCAGGGCATGAACAGTCTCTTGAATTGACTTCTGGACACCAACCAAGTGATCATATCCCCCTATTCACCTACTTAAACCCTGAATAAGGCTTCCCAGGTGCCCAAACAGTGGTCTTAACCCACTCTGCTCATCTGAACTATCGGGGGGGGGGTACTTAAAAAAAATCTCACCCAGACCAATTAAATTAGAATCTCTGAGAATAGAGTCTAGGTATCTGTATTTTTTATTTTTAAGTTTCCAACCTGCTTCTAATTTTCAGCTAGTACTTAACCACTGGCCCATAGAATAGACTCCTGATTTCTTAACTGATGTACTGATTGGCAAGACTCATCCACACATATGTTCCATTGTTATGCTGGGATTCCCTCACCCACACTGACTTCCCTGTGATTCCCAGGAGCACCAAGTTGTTTCAGGCTTCTAGCAAGGGCACAGCTCATGCTGTATTATTGCTTTTACTTCTTTCTCCCTTGCTAACATCAGAATGTCCTAAGGCCCAGCTCCTCAGGCACCTCCCCCTGTGAAGCATCTCTAAGAAACCTACTGTCACTCCAGAGAAGTGAGTTCTGCTCCTTGTGTAACCCGTGGTGATACCAGCTGTCTATACACCGATGACAGCCCTACATGGCAGGGCTTCTCAAGCTTTAATGTGCACACAGATGCACATTTGATAAATTCAGGTTGTGATCAGAAGGTCTGGGGTGGTTCCTGCCACCTGCACTTTCAACAAGCTCCCAGGTGAGCCACATGTTGAGCACTAAATATCAAGGCTTTAGACTAGAGCACTTACCTGTCCTTATACCTGCCTTTCTTTGCTTTCCTATATACTTCCTGCAAACAGTGACCACACTTTTTTATTTATTTATTTATTTATTTTGTATTTTTCTGAAGCTGGAAACGGGGAGAGACAGTCAGACAGACTCCCACATGCACCCGACCGGGATCCACCTGGCACACCCACCAGGGGCGACGCTCTGCCCACCAGGGGGCGACGCTCTGCCCCTCCGGGGTGTTGCTCTGCCGCGACCAGAGCCACTCTAGCGCCTGGGGCAGAGGCCCAGGAGCCATCCACAGCGCCCGGGCCATCTTTGCTCCAATGGAGCCTTGGCTGCGGGAGGGGAAGAGAGAGACAGAGAGGAAGGAGGGGGGGTGGAGAAGCAAATGGGCGCTTCTCCTATGTGCCCTGGCCGGGAATCGAACCCGGGTCCCCTGCATGCCAGGCCGACGCTCTACCGCTGAGCCAAATGGCCAGGGCCTACACTTTTTATCTAGTCATCTTTTTATCTAAGCTCAACGCCTGGCACATAATAGTTACCCGCTGAATATTGCACAATGAAACAAAAATGCATGAGGAATGATTGAGTGAGCTAGAGATGGATGGATAGATGGATGGGTGGATGGAAGAAAGGAAGGAAGGAAAGAAGTAAGGAAGGGAGGGAGAAAGCAGGCAGTTGTTACATGTCTCTCAATACAGTCAAACAAGTATACCTTATTTCAAAGCGAATTTTGCATATCTCTTCTCAGCAGTATTTTGACAATCATGCCAGAAATGAAAAGCCCTCAGAAAGAGGCTTCTTTCTGCCCTTCAAAGGAAATAGTAGCAATAATTCTGAGAAAGAACTACCCTGGATTATGGAAATCAAGGACGTTAGAGCACAGATATTTTATGGGTCTGGAGGAAAAGTATACATTGCAGACAACCATGAATGGTGATAAGGTATATGATAATAACTCACAGCCAGACAGCTACATGGCCAATATATTTAAGGCTATTCCTGCATTTTCCCCAGAAGAGCTCCTCCCCCACTGGGGGTTTATGTGGTCTGGTGGGAGGTGGTTGCCCCGGGGCACCAGCCTCACTGCTCCTGCATGGTTTTTGATACAGTGAAATATTAGCTATATGATGATGAACTCTACAAGTTATCATTTCTTTATGTGTATGAGAGGATGGTATAAGATCAATATTCAAAATTAGTATTAGAGAATTTAATAAGGACCACATAAAAATACTGCATGCAAAGGACTGGCACAGTGTTGGGTATATTAAATGAAAACTTTCAGTAAGTGCTAGCAGCAGTAACTGTAGATCCAGAAATAAATATCACCCTGATTTCTAATTCCGGGTGGACACACTGGGGGAACACCTCAGGTGAGAACTACAAGCATTGGGACCAGGCAAATCCAAGTTCAAATACTAACTTTTGCTGTTTATTCACTGTGCGACTCTGAGCACGTCACCTGAATTCTCTTAACCTCAGTTCTTCACCTCATACTTGAATAAAATCATATCTCCCTTAATGAGTTATTGAAAAAATAAATAAATAAAAAGCTAGCATTATACAGGTTTGATTTATTTGTTGGACTTGAAGTTATCATTAGAAAAATTTACATGTAGTTTTCTTGATGCTTACAAAGAAGCAACATGAAAAGTAAATTTATTTTACAATATGATAATAATATGGTTCAATACAGCAACAGGAAGTATATATTTAATACATTGTGATGATTATTAAATGACTAGCCACTTTGCTAGTAGATAGACTAGAAGCATATTTGTGATCGATAGGGCAATGGAGATCTCTGGTGATCTAAACCAGGAGTCAGCAGATTATGGCCCATAGACTAAATCTGGCCCACCACATATGTTTGTGAATAAAGTTTTATTGAAACATCCTCACACTCATTCACGTATGTATTACCTATGGCTGCTTTCTTGCTAAAAGGAAGAGTTGAGTAGTTATAACAGAGACTATCTGGCATGCAAAGCCAAAGATGCTTATTATTTACAGAAAATTTTACTTGCCCTTGATCTAAATCAATAAAGTATATGAAAATATTTCTGTAAAACAGAGAAATTGTGGGTTAGAGGTATGTCAAGATTAAAATTCCCAGGCCAGCCTGACCAGGCAGTGGCACGTGGATAGAGCATCGGACTGGGATGCTAAGGACCCAGGTTTGAGACCCTGAGGTCGCCAGCTTGAGCGCGGGCTCTTCTGGTTTGAGCAAAAGCTCACCAGCTTGGACCCAAGGTCACTGGCTCGAGCAAGGGGTTACTCGGTCTGCTATAGCCCCACGGTCAAGGCACATATGAGAAAGCAATCAATGAACAACTAAAGTGTCGCAATGAAAAACTAATGATTGATACTTCTCATCTCTCCGTTCCTGTCTGTCTGTTTCTGTCTATCACTCTCTCTCTCTGTCTCTTGAAAAAAAAATTCCCAGGCCAATGACATTGCTTTAGGAGGTCTAGTGGCATAAGAGCCTTGGAACTCTATGTGGGGAGTTGGAACAGCTATAGAGACCCGGATTTGTAACCTACCGCGGAATTTTTTCCATACCTACTTATAAAATCAAGATACAGGGGATAAAAACCCTACCAACCTTTTATGCTGCAGTTTAGAGAGATGGGAATTGAGAAAAGGTTTTTCTAGTAGAAACATTTTTGTGCTTGCTCCATAAATAAGGTATGAATCCTCCTCCCCTCTGCCCACCCCTGCCTCAGGGTACCAGATCTTCTTTTATGGTTAATTCATAGTAAACTGAAATCTGTCCGTATTTAAAGAAAAAAACAAAACAAAACAGTGACTTCCTTTGTAAAAAAAATTGTTCATTATCATTAATGATCAGGAAAAAAAGACTTAAGTTTAAAATCAAAGACAATTGCTACCCATTCTATTGCCAAAATTAAAATATCTGAGCATACCAAATGTTAGGATAATTTAATACAGTTGAATCTTTTATGTGATATGAGTGGATGTAAAAACTGATGCAACCCCTTTGGAAAATACAGTTCTCCTTAAAGTTGAATACTCATTATCTATGACCTGGCAATTCTACACGTAGGAATATATTCTAGAGTAATATGTAGAACAGGGTAATATTTGTGGCATTGATGTTCACAATAGGGGGTAAAAACAACCTGGAAACAATCTACCATCTATCATAGGAAGAATAGATGAACAAACTTTGGATATAGAGCAGCTCAGAACAAATGCAATGCTGTGGCATGCAGAAAATATAAACATATCTTAGTAATATATTAAGTAGAAAAATTTCCAAAAGACTACATGCACCATGATATTCTTCATAACATAAAAACCAATATTATAAAAATACTAATTTTTTTTAGAAAAAAAGATGGAATAATCATATAATGCAAAAGTTAGGGGCTAATGATCAGGAATTCAAGCTGATGTTTACTTTAGTTTTAGAGAACTAGGGTGATGAGCTAGGAGATCACCTAGCTATACTTTTTTGTTGTTAAGACATTAACTTTCCTTTTAAATTGTGGAGTTGGTGCTTTTTATTATTAAAAGTAAATAACCTATAAAATAGGTAAATACCAGCCATGACGATGCTTGTACAATAAGAATATATTGTGAATCAAGAATGATGATTATGCCCTAGCCAGTTGGCTCAGCGGTAGAGTATTGGCCCAGCATATGTATGTCCCAGGTTTGATTCCCGGTCACGGCACACAGGAGAAGCACCCATCTGCTTCTCTACCCCTCCCCCTCTTGCTTCCTTTCTCTCCCTTCCCCTCCTGCAGCCATGGCTCAATTGGAGCAAGTTGGCCCTGGTTGCTAAGGATGACTCCATGGCCTCTGCTTCAGGTGCTAAGAAGAGCTCAGTTGCTGAGCAATGGAGCAACACCCTAGATGGGCAAAGCATTGCCCCCTAGTGGGCTTTCCCAGGTGGATGCCAGTTGGGGAGCATGTGGAAGTCTGTCTCTACCTCCCCTCCTCTCACTGAATAATAATAAAAAAAAGAATGATGATTATTTATTCTATGCTCTTGAAATAAAAAAAAACTGTAAAATAGTTATAGTTTATTCTGGTTAGAGTGCTGACTTTTGACTCCATAAATAGAAACTTGCCTCTATCTAAGCTGAAGACTTATCCAAAATGGAAAGTATTTTATACCTGCATTTATAATGGTGTTCCCCATCCCATCCCCACTATCCTTTCCATCTTCTGGCAAAAGACCAGAAAAACAAAACAAAACCCAATAATCTAAAGTTTAGGGAATTCATGCAAAACCATTTTAGATATGTCTGAAGGTATTTCTATGAATCTAAGTTATGATGACATAAGGTAAAGTCATCTGCACTCCTGACCTCTTTCGGATGCATTACCCCAGAGGAATCGGAATACTGATGTTTTAACGGCTGTCATTTCTTTCAGGGTCAGGGCTGGGCTGCATCGTGTGGTTTTGTAACCATCACTGAATGATGTCACTATTTTTGCCAATAATGACTTACATTGGCATTCTATCAATAAGGATACAGACAGTGTAAGTATGAGACATTGATAAATACTTCTCATGATAATCAATTAATTAAAAAATGAAGCCCATTTTTTGAAGTAATAAGATATTCCAGATGTTCTCAGCTCAACTATATGTATCTGATTGAAAATGTAGCTTGGCAGTTTTTTGATCTTTATGTTTCTGGCTTCCCTTTCTATCACACACAGCACTACAGTACCTTATATTTAACAATGCATGGCTTTTTAAATAAATAGCAAATGTCATCGTCAAGACAGCAGATGCAAAATAAGTGCATAGTGATTAAAAGTATGGAGCTTGAGACTTGTTTGGAGGTTCTAGCAGGGGAGCGCAGCTACTCGTATACCCTTGACCGAAGAACAGTCCTCTCTTCTATCCAGCATAAAGATGAGACTCAGAGACATGGATGGGAATGTGGTGGTTAGGGGGGAGGGGGGGAGTGGGAAGGGGAGGGGCACAAAGAAAACCAGATAGAAGGTGATGGAAGACAATCTGACTTTGGTTATGGGTATACAACATAATCAAATACCAAAATAACCTGGAGATGTTTTCTCTGAACCTATGTGCCCTGATTTATCAATGTCACCTCATTAAAATTAATAATAATAATAAAAAAGAAAAAAAAGTACTAACTTTACAGCCAACCCGGCTGGCTAGACCCAGAACCTACTGCTTACTAGCTTTTGATTGGGAGTCCATTATTTAACTCTCTCTACCTAGGTTCCTCTCTGTAAAACTGGGTAATAATGCCTACTCATCCTACTTCATCAAACTGTTGTGAGGACGATGTCACTATATATTATCATATATGCTTACATGTCTGTATATATTACATATGTATATATTACCTCTTATAAAATACACATATTTAATTAGATATATATGTTTACATGTCTCAATTTATATATCTATCTTAGAATGGTACCTAGTGTTCTGTAAATATTATATTAACACATATTTACTGTTATTTATTATTGTTAGGTATATAGTTTCTGTTAGCTTCTAAAGTATAACCAAGAACAGTAGCACAAGGATAGGGAAGTGCCACTGTTTCTAGATATATCAGTAAAGCAGCAATGACATTGGGCTTTGGGAAAGAAACTACTATTCATTGAGTAGATGCAATATACCAGCTTTTGTGTTAGGTCATTTTCATTGTCTTAATTCTCATCACCATCCCAAAAAATAAGCAAGAATTATTCCTGTCTTATGGATGAACACTATAGAGAGGTATTGTGACTTTCCTAGGGCCACATAGTGATTCAATGGTGGCACTGGAATTTTATGACTAAATAACCTGAGTATTAAATCAAACATTAGTCTTTTTGGTTTTTAAAATTAAGTTTCAACAACATTGTTATCATAAGTACACATCATAATTTAGTGGCATTTTAGCACATGAGCACTGAAATCAGAAAGACAGATCTGTGCTTGAATTGCAGAGCTTACTGGCAGTGTGAATTCGAGCAAGTGACCCACATATCTGAACCTGTTTCCTCACTTTTCAAGAAGGGTACTCAACTTAATTTATAGGGCAGCCATGAGCATAAAATAATGTAGCTAATAGTCTTTTCTTTTTATATCTTTGATATGATTTATTCAACTTCAAACACCCACACGTGGCATATGTGTAAGTACACACACCAAACACACAGAAATAATGTCTTTCATTAAGATGGGAAACTCGGATCATAGGCACAACGTAATTAAGCAGTACAGTTTTCAGCTTGTGGTGGGTGGGAAAGATGTGGGATGATAGAAGACAGAGGAGCTGACATGACAAAGTATTAGTGCACTAGCAAGATTTCAGTTCTGTAAAGCTTAAACACTTTTCTCATCAAAATTTGTGGCTAAGCCCTGGCCGGTTAGCTCAGTGGTAGAGCGTCGGCCTGGCATGCAGGAGTCCCAGGTTCGATTCCCGGCCAGGGCACACAGGAGAAGCTCCCATCTGCTTCTCCACCCCTCCCCCTCTCCTTCCTCTCTGTCTCTTTCTTCCCCTCCCGTAGTCAAGGCTCCATTGGAGCAAAGTTGGCCCGGGCACTGAGGATGGCTCCTAGGCCTCTGCCTCAGGCGCTAGAGTGGCTCTGGTTGCAACAGAGCAATGCCCCAGATGGACAGAGCATCGCCCCCTGGTGGGCATGCTGGGTGGATCCCGGTTGGGCACATGCGGGAGTCTGTCTGACCGCCTCCCCATTTCCAACTTCAGAAAAATACAAAAAAAAAAATGTGGCTAAAATTATTTTAAAAGTTTATTTTGAAATAATTTTAGATCTGTGGAAAAGTAGCAAAAATAATACAAAGAGTTTCCTTATTCCTTTCACCAGGTTCCCCTCATGTTAACTGTTACATAACCATGGTGTATTTGCTAAAATTTAAAAAAAGTTAATTTTGTTATAATACTGTAAATTTTTTTATAAATTTTTATTAATGTTAATGGCGTGACATTAATAAATCAGGGTACATATATTCAAAGAAACATGTCTAGGTTATCTTGTCATTCAATTATGTTGCATACCCATCGCCCAGAGTCAGATTGTCCTCCGTCACCCTCTATCTAGTTTTCTTTGTGCCCCTCCCCCTCCCCCTAACCCTCTCCCTCATTCCCTCCCGCGTCCTTCCTCCCCCCACCCCTGGTAACCACCACACTCTTGTCTATGTCTCTTAGTCTCGTTTTTATGTTCCACCAATGTATGGAATCATGTAGTTCTTGTTTTTTTCTGATTTACTTATTTCACTCTGTATAATGTTATCAAGATCCCACCATTTTGTTGTAAATGATCCAATGTCATCATTTCTTATGGCTGAGTAGTATTCCATAGTGTATATGTGCCACATCTTCTTTATCCAGTCTTCTATTGAAGGGCGTTTTGGTTGTTTCCATGTCTTGGCCACTGTGAACAGTGCTGCAATGAACATGGGGCTACATGTGTCTTTACGTATCAATGTTTCTGAGGTTTTGGGGTATATACCCAGTAGAGGGATTGCTGGGTCATAAGGTAGTTCTATTTTCAGTTTTTTGAGGAACCACCATACTTTCTTCCATAATGGTTGTACTACTTTACATTCCCACCAACAGTGGATGAGAGTTTCCTTTTCTCCACAGCCTCTCCAACATTTGCTATTACCCGTCTTGTTGATAATAGCTAATCTAACAGGGGTGAGGTGGTATCTCATTGTAGTTTTGATTTGCATTTCTCTAATAACTAATGAAGATGAGATTCTTTTCATATATCTGTTGGCCATTTGTACTTCCTTCTGGAAGAAGTGTCTGTTCATGTCCTCTTCCCATTTTTTTATTGGATTGTTTATTTGTTTGTTGTTGAGTTTTATGAGTTCTTTGTAAATTTTGGATATTAGGCCCTTATCTGTGCTGTTGTTTGAAAATAACATTTCCCATTTGGTTGGATGTCTGTTTATTTTGATGTCAGTTTCTCTTGCTGAGCAAAAACTTTTTATTCTGATGTAGTCCCATTCATTTATCTTTGCCTTCACTTCTCTTACCTTTGGAGTCAAGTTCATAAAATGTTCTTTAAAACCCAGGTCCATGAGTTTAGTACCTATGTCTTCTTCTATGTACTTTATTGTTTCAGGTCTTATATTTAGGTCTTTGATCCATTTTGAATTAATTTTAGTACACGGGGACAAGCTATAGACGAGTTTCATTCTTTTGCATGTGGCTTTCCAGTTTTCCCAACACCATTTGTTGAAGAGGCTTTCTTTTCTCCATTGTGTGTTGTTGGCCCCTTTATCAAAAATTATTTGACCATATATATGTGGTTTTCTTTCTGGGCTTTCTATTCTGTTCCATTGGTCTGAGTGTCTATTTTTCTGCCAATACCATACTGTTTTGATTGTCGTGGCCCTATAATATAGTTTGAAGTCAGGTATTGTAATGCCCCCAGCTTCATTCTTTTTCCTTAGGATTGCTTTGGCTATTTGGGGTTTTTTATAGTTCCATATAAATCTGATGACTTTTTGTTCCATTTCTTTAAAAAATGTCATAGGAATTTTGATGGGAATTGCATTATTTATAAATTGCTTTGGGTAATATGGCCATTTTAATTATATTTATTCTTCCTATCCAAGAACAAGGAATATTTTTCCATCTCATTGTGTCTTTTTCTATTTCTCTTAACAATGCTTTGTAGTTTTCATTATATAAGTCCTTTACATTCTTTGTTATGTTTATTCCTAGGTATTTTATTTTTTTCGTTGCAATCATAAAGGGGATTATTTTTTTTAGTTTGTTTTCTAATATTTAATTGTTGACATATAGAAAGGCTATGGACTTTTGTATGTTAATTTTGTATCTTGTGACCTTACTGTATTGGTTTATTGTTTCTAGTAATCTTTTTGTGGAGTCCTTCAGGTTTTCGATGTATAGGATCATATCATCTGCAAAAAGTTATACCTTTACTTCTTTTCCGATATGGATGCCTTTTATTTCTTTGTCTTGTCTGATTGCTCTGGCCAGAACTTCTAGCACCAATTAAATAAGAGTGGAGAGAGTGGACAACCCTGTCTTGTTCCTGATTTAAGGTGGAATGTCCTCAGTTTTATGCCATTTAATATGATGTTGGCTTATGGTTTATCATATGTGGCCTTTATCATGTTGAGATATTTTCCTTCTATACCCATTTTATTGAGAGTCTTAAACATAAAATTGTGTTGTGTTTTATCGAAAGCCTTTTCTGCATTTATTGATAAGATCATGTGGTTTTTGTTCTTTGTTTTGTTGATATGGTGTATTACATTAACCGTTTTATGTTGGTTGAACCATCCTTGAAATTCTGGGATGAATCCCACTTGATCATGATGTATTATTTTTTTAATATGTTGTTGTATTAGATTTGCCAGTATTTTCTTTAGTATTTTAGAATCTGTATTCATTAGAAGTATTGGTCTGTAGTTTTCTTTCTTTGTGCCATCCTTGCCAGGTTTCGGTATGAGGTTTATGTTGTCCTCATAAAATGTGTTTGGAAGTATTGCTTCTGCTTCAATTTTTTGGAAGACTTTGAGTAGAATATGAACCAAGTCTTCTTTGAATGTTTGATAGAATTCACTAGTATAACCGTCTGGGCCTGGACTTTTATTTTGGGGAGGTTTTTAATAGTTTTTTCTATTTCCTCCCTGCTAATTGGTCTGTTTAGGCTTTCTGCTTCTTCATGACTCAGTCTAGGAAGGTTGTATTGTTCTAGGAATTTATCCATTTCTTCTAGATTGTTGAATTTGGTGGCATATAGTTTTTCATAGTATTCTACAATGATTCTTTGTATATCTATGATGTCTGTGGTGATTTCTCCTCTTTCATTTTGGATTTCATTTATTTGAGTCCTGTGCCTTTTTTCCTTAGTGAGTCTTGCCAAGGGTTTGTCAATTTTGTTGATCTTTTCAAAGAACCAGCTCCTTATTCTATTAATTTTTTCTATAGTTTTTCTTTTCTCTATTTCGTTTATTTCTGCTCTGATTTTTATTATCTTCTTTCTTCGGCTGGTTTTGGCTTGTCTTTGTTCTTCTTTTTCTAGTTCCTTAAGGTGTGAAGTTAAGTGGTTTACTTGGGCTCTTTCTTGTTTGTTCATATAGGCCTGAAGTGATATGAACTTTCCTCTTATTACTGCTTTTGCTGCATCCTAGAGATTCTGATATGTCATATTGTCATTTTCATTTGTCTGTATATATCTTTTGATCTCTGTGCTTATTTCTTCTTTGACCCATTCATTTTTTAAAAGTATGTTTAGTTTTTACATTTTTGTGGGTTTTTTCCCCTCTTTTTTGCAGTTGAATTCTAGTTTCAAGGCTTTATGATCAGAAAATATGCTTGGTACAATTTCAATTTTTCTGAATTTGCTGATATTGTCTTTGTGGCCCAACATATGGTCAATTCTTGAGAATGTTCCGTGTACACTAGAGAAAAATGTATACTCTGTAACTTTGGGATGAAGTGTCCTGTAGATGTCTATCATATCCAGGTGTTCTAGTGTTTCGTTTAAGGCCAATATATCTTTATTGATTCTCTGTTTGGATGACCGATCTAGAGCGTCAGCGGTGTATTGAGGTCTCCAAGTATGATTGTATTTTTGTCTGTTTTTGTTTTTAGGTCAATAAGTAGCTGTCTTATATATTTTGGTGCTCCTTGGTTTGGTGCATATATATTAAGGATTGTTATGTCTTCTTGATTCAGTGTCCCCTTAATCATTATGAAATGACCATTTTTGTCTCTGAGTACTTTTTCTGTCTTGTAGTCAGCATTATTAGATATGAGTATTGCTACGCCTGCTTTTTTTGGGTGTTATTTGCTTGGAGTATTGTTTTCCAGCCTTTCACTTTGAATTTGTTTTTATCCTTGTTGCTTAGATGTGTTTCTTGTAGGCAACATACAGTTGGATTTTCTTTTTTAATCCATTCTGCTACTCTGTGTCTTTTTATTGGTAAGTTTAATCCATTTACATTTAGTGTAATTATTGACACTTGTGGGTTCCCTATTGCCATTTTATAAATTGCTTTCTGTTAGTTTTGTATCTTGTTTGATTCTTCTCTTTTGTTTTTCTATCATTTATTTTTGTTTGTTTGTATTCCATACTTCTTTCCTCTGTTGCTACCTTTTTTAAGTCATGTGTTTTTGTGGTGGTTTTTTCAAGGGTGGTTACCATTAAGTAATGAAAAGGGTACCTACCATATTCATTGTAGTACCCTATCTTATGAGTGTTTCTGTGCTTCATAGTCCTTTGCTACTGTTAATCTCCATCCTCTCTCCCCCTTTTTTCTCTTGTTGTCACAGTATAAATTTGGTTTTATTGTGTTCTTGGTGGAGCTGTTACTTGTGGTTTTGTTTTGTTTTGTTCTTTGAATCTGGTTGGAAAACCTCCTTTAGTATTTCCTGGAGTGGGGGCTTTCTGATGATAAATTCTCTCATCTTTTCTGTATTTGTGAATGTTTTTATATCTCCTTCGTATTTGAAGGATAGCTTTGATGGGTATAGTATTCGTGGCTGAAAGTTCCTCTCTTTCAGGGCTTTAAATATTGGGGTCCACTCTCTTCTAGCTTGTAGAGTTTCTGCTGAGAAATCTGATGATAATCTAATAGGCCTTTCTTTATATGTTGTACTCTTCTTTTCCCTGGCTGCCTTGAGAATTTTTTCTTTGTCATTGGTTTGTGCCATCTTCATTATGATGTGCCTTGGAGTAGGTTTGTTGGGGTTATGAAAACTCGGTGTTCTATTTGCTTCTTGAATTTGAGGCTTTAGTTCTTTCCACAGGCTTGGGAAGTTCTTGTCTATTATTTGTTTGAGTATATTCTCCATTCCATTTTCTCTCTCTTCTCCCTCTGATATACCTATTATTCTTATGTTATTCTTTTTGATGGAGTCAGACAATTCCTATAGGGCTTTCTCGTTTTTTATTATTTTTGAGTCTCTTTCTTCTTCTCTCTGTTGTGCCTCAAGTTGCTTGTCTTCTATTTCACTAATCCTACCTTCTATCTGGACTGTTCTATTAGCTAAGCTTGTTACCTCGTTTTTCAGCTCTTGAATTGAGTTTTTCATTTCTGTTTGATTTGTTTTTATAGTTTCAATTTCCTTGGTAATATATTCTTTGTAATCACTGAGTTGTTTTCTGAGCTCCCTAAATTGCCTTTCTTTGTTTTCTTGTATATCTCTGAGTATTTTTAGGATTTCTATTTTAAATTCTCTGTCATTTAGCTCCAAGGTTTCCAATATGTTAAATTTTTTCTCCATAGATTTTTCCACATTTATTTGTGTTACCTATCTTTTGTATCCATATTATTCGATTTCCTTTTTCTTATTGGCATCTGAGGGTGGTCTTGTTGATAACACTAATGAGAATTAATAAAGAATAAAAAGTAAAAAAAAAAAGTAAAAAGTAAAAAAAATGGAAAAAAATTTTTTGGGAAAAGAAAAAAAAAAGGAAAAAAGAAAAACACCCCACAAAAAAAAACAGTAATAATTTATTATTTCCCCCTCTTTTCTTTCTTCTCTTCCCCTCCTCTCCCCTCCTCCTTAGGGAAATATCGTGATGACCTGTGAATTATATTATGCTAAATGGAACAAAAACTGCCTATAACAGAGGGCCTGAGTTGGGGTGAAGTGTTCAAGGGGCAAAAAAGGAAGTAGGGACCTACAAAATGCAAAAAAAGGAGAAATCTTTGTCAAGTATAAAATGATTTGCTTGTAAGTGATGGTCAACTAAGAGATATAATGAGAGGGATATAAGGGAAACAGAAAAAAGGAGAAAAAAATAATAATAAAAAAAATTAAAAAATAAATAAAAATCTGTTGTATTAAGTGGAGCAAAGACTAAATACAATGGAGACCCTGGGTTGGGAGGAATGCTAATGAGTTTAAAAGCAAAGTAAAAAGCACCCAAAATGCCACAAAAACAAACAAAAACAAAACCAAAACCAAAACCAAAAACAAAACAACAATAACAACAAAAAAACTTGAGTCCCAAATTAAATAATTTGTTCGTGATTTAGGATTGAATGGGAGGAAAAGTAAAAGGCAAAAAGAAGAAACGAATAGAAAGGGAGAAATAAGAAAAAGGGAAAAACGAAGGAAGAAAAAAAGGAAAAGAAAAAAACAAAAGGGGAGAGAGTGAGAGTTAAGGGTTTTGGAGTGTAACCCTAAAGGAGAGTAAGGACGTAGAAAAGAAATAAAATGTAACACTCATGGGTAGTGTAGTTCAAGAAAAGGGAAGAATAAGATGGGAAGAGAATAAAAGGACTGCGGTGGAGGAAATAGAAATATTAATAATAAAGGCAAGAAGATAAAAGAAACAAACAAACAAAAAATAGTGGAACAAGTTATAAAGTCTGTGGATTTTTCTTGATTTTGAGAGGTTAACTTCTTCCTTTTTCTTTTCTCTCCCTCTTCCTGGTCGGTGACTCTGTACCCCAGGCTCTGCCCCTGTGTCACGCTTAGGTAGGGATTTGCAGTTGATGAGATTCTATGGCAATGTCATATAGTTGGCTTCAGTCTCGTTGGTAGTCAAGGCTTGTTGGCATTTGCAAGGTCCAACAATGAGAGAGTTTGCTTTCCCGGAGCCTCTCTCCTAGTCTCCCCTTCCTGAATTAGCAGCCTGGTGATCCAGCTATGAGGCTGCCACTGCCTCTGCCTGGGGAGTAAGAGGCTCAAAGAGCTGGGAAATCACCACTCTAACCCCACTCAGCTCAACGCTCTGGGTAAGGCTCTGGCAGTCAGAGCCTCCAGCGTAATCAGGCGGGGCTGGGAGCCAATTGTTCTCAAGGTGACTTTCAATAAGCCTCTAGGCCTGTTCAGCGCCTAGCATTCAGTGGGACCACTCTCCCCAGGCTTTCCACACTTTGTAACCTGTTTTGGCTGGGAAGAAGAGGCACTAGTCGCTGCTTGCAGTACAGATCTTAACATCTGCGAAGTCCCTCTTGTTAGCGTATATCCCTGAGTATGAAAGCTCTGTCAATCAGAAGTTGCCCCCGCCCCTTTAGCAAGAGGCACTAAAAAATATCATGCCTGTTGTCTTGGATCTCTGAACTGAGAGAGATCTTATCAATTAGAGCCCTGTGGGTCAGTTGGGAGGTGCACAGACTGTGGGTTAAGCTAATTTCAGTGATTGGATCCGCAGATGTGCTCCAGAAAGGATTGCAAGCTGCCCGCGCGCCCCTCCCTTAACCTTGATTGTTAGCTTGAATGACTGAGTGAGGTGCCCGGCCCACGGAGAGAAGCTCCAGCATAGGGAAGATCGCTTTGGCGCCCTTCCCGCTTGCTGCTGGCGGCTGGGGTGCACTGGGCGTGCGGGAGAATGGGGTACTCTGGGTGTATGGGCAAGTGGGATGCTCTGGGAGCGCGGGCAAGTGGGACGCTCTGGGCGTGTGAGCGAATGGGGTGCTCTGGGCACGCTGGTGGCTGGGGATGCTCGCTCGCAGTGCGTGGGCCGCTGGGGACGCTCGCGGCGCAGGGGAGCTCGCTGTGCGCCAGGACCCTGGCACAGGGTGCGCGCAAGGTTTCTCACTGCATGAGGGCGGCTGCTCGGAGCTCGCAGGCTATTGCTCCCCGATTGTGGGCGGGCAGTTGCACGCGTGGGTTGACTCACCACAGGCGCACTCCCTCCTCGGCTTGAATGAACGTCCGTGTGGTAGTTAGCTTTCTCCACACCCTCAGCTCCCTCCTGACTCTCAGATTCAAGTGATAGCAGCCCTTTCGCCTTCAGTGTGTGTGGAACTCTGGAATGCTCCGATAATAAATTTTTCTGTTTCTAGTTGATAAGTTTGTTGAGATTTTGGGGAGATCTGTCAGATGCGTTGCTCATGGCGCCATTTCCGTGACGTCACCCCCATAATACTGTAAATTAAACTACAGACTTCATTTGCAGTTTACCGGTATTTCTACTAATATCCTTTTTCTATTCCTGGATCCAGTCCGGCATACCACATTGCATTTAGTATGGCTGATTCTGAATCAGTTTTTTCCTCTTATATCTCTTCTTCTCTGAACCGTTTGCTAATTTTTAAGAACAGAAAGCACCCCGTTCAGGGTAATAGAGCAATGCATTCAGATTGAAGAGCCTTTTCCAAAGAAACAAAAAGGTAGAACAAGTTTTTGGAGTATCTCTATGTTGCAGGTTTTGTACTGATTTTTACGATGGTATGTTAGGAAGAAGGTTAGCTAGAGCTAAAGATGTATAATAGAAATATTAGAGGTAAAAGGAAAATAATATGAATACTGAGTAATGCCAACTGTTATTTGTAAAAAAAATTTACATATGTGTTTAAAAATGAAATCAATAATTTACTTAATAGTATCATACCAGTGTTAATCTCTTAGTTTTAAGAAACATACCACAGTTATGTAAATGTTAACACTAGGAAAGATGCAAAACTCAAATGGTTATACAGACCAGTTACATTTAACAATCAAGTCACTTACTGTTTCTCTATTATGTAAAATCTTCCATGGCATGAAAACTATAAGGAAAAGCTTCTAAACCCTCTCTGTGAGGCTAATGTTACATACACACATACTAGGCCAATCTCATTTATGAACAAAAATGCAAATTTCTAAATAAGTTATTAGCTAATTGAAATAAGAATCACATAGTAACCAAAGAAAGTGTATCTCAGAAATGTAAGGATAATTTAATATTAGGAAATCTGTAGATATAATTCATCAATTAATAGATTAAATAGAGTAACTGGGAAAATTTATATAATCAACTAAATAGGTGCCAGAAAAACTCAATTTGATACAATTTAGGTCTCATTTTTTAATTAAATATCTGCTAAGGAGAAAAACAAATTCCCTAAAACTGACATCTACCATAAACCTATAGTAAACAAAATATTTGTTGGCAAATCATTAAAAACTTTCCTATTAAATTCAAGATGTGCATAAAACTATTATCACCACTATTCTTCAACAGTGTGTTTGAGATTCTAGCTAATGTAATAAGAAAAATGCACAGAGTTGATTTTGGAAAAAAAGATAATAAACTTTTAGTATTTGTAGACATTAATTTTGGACCTAGGAAAACCAAAAGGTTGAAAACAGTACATTAGAATTAGGGGTAGCCCTGGCCGGTTGGCTCAGCGGTAGAGCGTCGGCCTGCCGTGCGGGGGACCCGGGTTGATTCCTGGCCAGGGCACATAGGAGAAGCGCCCATTTGCTTCTCCGCCCCCTGCCCCCCTCCTTCCTCTCTGTCTCTCTCTTCCCCTCCCGCAGCCAAGGCTCCATTGGAGCAAAGATGGCCCGGGTGCTGGGGATGGCTCCTTGGCCTCTGCCCCAGGCGCTAGAGTGGCTCTGGTCGCGGCAGAGCGACGCCCTGGAGGGGTAGAGCATCGCCCCCTGGTGGGCAGAGCGTCGCCCCTGGTGGGTGTGCCGGGTGGATCCCGGTCGGGCGCATGTGGGAGTCTGTCTGACTGTCTCTCCCCGTTTCCAGCTTCAGAAAAATTAAAAAAAAAAAAAGAATTAGGGGTAGAGGTCAGTAGGTTGTTAGATATAAGATGCATATACAAAAAGAAAACTTTTCTATATATCAGAAATAATTAAAATATAATAAAAAGGAAGCCATTTATAATAACAAAAATATCCCACAAAATATGTAAAAATAAACCTAATAAGAAAGTTGTAACATATATAATGAAAAATATGATGCTCCATCAAAGAACCTAAAAGAAAACCTGAACAAAGTGAAACATCTGTTCTTTCAAATATTCATTCTCATAAAATTCTATTTACTTAGTGCAATCATAATTCAACAATTTCAACCAAGTTTCAACAATTTTTATAATGAATACCGACAAATTGATAAGTTTATGCTGGAAAAATATATACCATTAGTTAATGATATATATGTTAATTGAGCTATAATTGGCATAATATTAGTTTCAGTGTACAAGTAAATGATTTGATATATGTATATATTGCAAAAGAACCAGCACAATAAGTTCAGTTAACATTAATTACCATACATATACAAAATTCTTTTTCTTGTGATGAGACTTTCTAAGATTTACTCTTTGAGCAACTTTCAAATATACAATATAGTATTATAACAATACGGTATTATTAACTAAGTCACCATGTTATACATCACATTCCCATGACTTACTTATTTTATAACTGAAAGTTTGTACCTTTGACCACCTTTGCTCATTTCACCCACCCACTCCACCAGTTATAATATTTTGAAAAATAAATTGAAAAGAGGAATAATCGTTCTTCCAATTATCAAAACATATAAAATTAGAGTGATTACAATAGTGTGATCTTGGTACATGAATAAATACATAGATCATAAACTGAAAAAAAAGCATGGAAGCAGGTAGTATATATAAGGATAGTTTTATGATAAATGTAGCATTTCAAATCAAAGGAGACAATATATACAGTAAGCAATTTGTCACAAATGGATAATAATATTAGACCTTTAGTTAACAACAAACAAATGTCTGATGAATAGAAGAGCAAAGCATGACAAAATATAAGAATGTCTTGGTTATTTTTAAAAGTCAAGATGACAACTTCCTAAATAAGAAGAGAACACAGAAAATATGCATTTACCTGACAAAAATTCAAAATTATTTTACTACAAGAAATATCATAAATCTAATAGGTAGATGAGAGCTTGAGAGAGAATTAATTTTAATATATTTAATGGATAATGGATTAATTTATGCAATACATACTGAACTAAAAACAATTAGGAATGACAAAAAGATTTTAAGTGTGGTCAAAGAATCCAAAGAGCAGTTTGGAGAAGAAGAAATACAAAGGAATGAAAAACCTATAAAAAATTTTCTCAACTATAGAAGTAATCACTGAAATGCAAATTAAAACAAGTATGAGTCAATGACCACCATTATATTGATGGATGGTATCCTGAGACTACAGGCCGATCCACATATCCATAGACACAATAAGCAGAGCCATTTTAGAAGAAAGTCAGTAGTATATACCAACAGTTGGTATCATGAAATGTTTCTTCTAACAATATCTTCTATAGAAAACCACGCACTATGAGCATATTCACAAAGCTACTCAGGTGGCATCACTTGTACATTCAGACACCACTCACACTGGCGAAGAATTGGAAAAATTATAAAAATAGATCAGTGGGAATTAAATACATTCTGATATTTCTGTATTGGAAATAATATTTTACCATTAAAATAAAGAGATTGATTTACTATATATTTGCTGATATGAAAAGATAACAAGACATTAACATTTAATTGACAAAATGTCTACAATGTGATTTCATTTAAGTTTTTGTTTTTTTTTAAATGCTGAAGCTTTTGATTAAAAGTGACTTCTGAAAAGAAGTGCCAATTGGAAGCATTAGGTCGATGGGGAGAGGTGTGGAAGGGGCTATTATGTTCACAGCTCTCATGGTGAGAGTATTATTTCTGTAATTTATGCCACATATAACTTACTAAATGTTCTCTACAAAGTCTTTTACTGCAAAACTAGCATCAAGGAAAAGTCTGCAGTCAAGCTAAGACTATTCGGGAGTGAGAAGGTTGTGTGTCTCTCCCTGACAGCAACCTTGCTGCAGAAATTATAGATTTGTTTTAACATCCATTGATAACTTTCTTCTGACTTATTAATTACAGAGTAATAATTTGCTGCCCAATCTAGTTATAGAGACATATACCAAATGATCAAGCAAGGATGTCTAAACAAAGGGGCTTTATGTTGGAATTTTTCAGGTGTTTCAAGGTTTTTCTCAGTGCAAAGATACAGTTTATTTCTTAGCAAGGGCAAGTTACTTAGGTATATTTCACTTAAAATTAGTTATCACATTTTACTGTCTGGTCTATTTCCAGCTGTCTCATTTTTACATGATGATGCTGATTGTGTCAAGAATTCTCTATAATAGCAGATTTTTAATAAATGCAGATGAAATGTCTTATTAATCATTAAATCTTCAGTGCCTGGTAGATACATAACAAATATTTGTTGAAGACATGTTACATTAATGAAAAATTGCAAGAATGAGGAGAAATGAATAATAGATCCTTAAACAGATATCTTTGTGGACTATAATTCAATAAACATATACTATTAGTTCATATGTAACTATAGACATATTAGTTTACTATGTTGGGTGAAATGTATACAGTTTATTTCATATTTCTTGTCTTTAAAAAACACCTGTTAAAAATTTTAAAGAAAGCTCTCTCAGGTGTATCAAAGGGAGAAGTGTAAAGTGAATTCTCATACCTAGAGTGAGTAGACCAGATAAGCGGAACTCCTCACTGCCAAGAGTTATTATACCTTAAAAATCATCTCTGATTGGTTACTTTACACTTGATAGATTTCACATTTTAACAATATAAATGTCTCCCAGATTAATGTAAAATGCCGGATATATTTGTTTTCCTTTACGCATTTGAAATATTTTAACAAGACAGTATTTTCTTTTTCTGAATCTTTTTCTTTGGCAAAAAGAAATATAGGAATAGCTAACAAACATGATTTCTCATAGTTCTATTTTCAGGTGGCTGTGGGAACCACGTAGAAGAAGGGGTGGGTTTGATTATATTCCCAATCTCTTCTAGTTTTAACATTATACGGCCACTTATATGTCCATTATATGGACAGTACAGTCAATTAATTAGGCCAATTTTTATTAGATTGCAATCTACCTAAAATATTTCCTTTCTATTATATATTTTGCTCCTACCAAACCATTCTCAGGCATTCATTCTAATGATGGACTCCTATAGGAACAGTCTCAAATTAGGCTAAACCTGAAAATTCTATATTGTTTTCTCAATGAGGATGAAGCTCACTGTAGTACATAGACCAGGCATGGCCAATATATGGCCGGCAGGCCAAATCCAGCCCATGTAATAAGTTTTTGCAGCCCGCGATTAAATTTTTAATATTTTCCACAAGATGCACTGTGGAAATGAAATAAGTGGTACTTTTAAATCATTATACATAAACTACGATATCTAACCATTGTACAACAAATGAAAGTTAAAATCTCAGCTACTCAGAAGCAGAAGCGTCTTTGATTATTGGAAATCGAGATATTTAAGAAGATAGTGATACACGGAAAAGAATTCCACATGTGACTAATCTAGGGTTAACTTCCAATAATTGGTCAAATGGATTTGCGATACTTCTTTATTTTTTAAAAAAAATTCCATTATAAAGATTTACACTTTTGTACTTGTCTGTGCAATTTTTATAAGCAATTGAATAATGGAAAATATGGAAATTGAAAAAAACTTGCCAAGGAATATTTAGTAATCTTCAGCTCAACTTATATTTGTAAACAAACTATTTCTTTAATGAATCTAAATAAAAGTACAACAGGATCAAGATTGAATGATTTACATTTGGAGGCTGTGTTAAGTATAACTACTACAAGTATAGAGCCAGATATTAAAAAAATAATAGGTGATGCAAAGCACCTCAACACGTCACATTAGCTTTTTGTTAATTTTATTGTACTAAATTACTTACATTTATTCATAAAAAAATTACATAATAAAATTTTGTTTACTTAAACAAATCGTTTTTGTATTTAATATTTTTTAATTTTAATATTTCATCCGGCCCATGAAAAAAGTTTTCTCTCTAATCTGGCCTGGGAGCAAAAACTGTTGGCCACGCCTGAGATAGACCGAGGTCCTGTCATTGAGAGGACTCGGGGTTCTAATTCAGCATTCACAGCTTATTAGATATGTAGCTTCTGAGTTTAATTTGTTGTCCTATGAAATGGAGGTGGTAACCCTAAGAAGCTTTGAAGATCCCTGGATAATGAGTGAGAATTTTAAGATTTTTGCTCTTGTTCTCAGCACTTCCCAGTCTGTAAGAACGGACAATAGCCAGAGAACGCTCCAGTGGACCCACGCCATGTCCATCCCACCAACAGAATCTTGGAAACGGTCAGCCTCAACTTCTTGCGCATTAGTTTTCCTTGATACTCATAAATAAACCCTTATGTCTCTGCATTATAAAGATTTATCTAGAAACATTAATGATATATCAAACAAATTTTAGTTCTAAGAAACTCAATGAACACCTATTACTGTAGCTCAGTGAAAAAGTCTGGGAGGTTTAGACAGTTTTCGTTGAGAAACAAAAGTCAGGATTTACCTGGCATTCCAGTTCTAGCATTTTTTTCTTTTTTCATATCATCCCTAAAAACTATTCATCAAATTGTTTTGGTTCATCTGGGTAGATTTTTTTTTTAAACATTTTTTTTATTTTATTTTTATTTTATTTATTCATTTTTAGAGAGGAGAGAGAGAGAGAGACAGAAAGGGAGAGAGAGGAGAGAGAGAAGGGGGGAGGAGCTGGAAGCATCAACTCCCATATGTGCCTTGACCAGGCAAGCCCAGGTTTCGAACCGGCGACCTCAGCATTTCCAGGTCAACGCTTTATCCACTGCGCCACCACAGATCAGGCTGGGTAGATTTTTAAAATAAGTCCCAAGGCAAAGTTATAATCTTGAATTAAGATTATTCCATAAATCATATAGATGAGTAGTATAGAAAATTGAATATTTAAAATGAATATTTGATACTTAATAATTGAAATGGTCAATGGTTCCAATTATTGCTTAAATAACATTCATTATTAAGAATATTTATTGAACATAAATATCATATATAGGGCTATTTCTTTAGTATAACTATATAAGCAATAAGTATATAATTGCATTTCTATTAATTTATAATAATTATATTTTTCTTGAGAGAGAGAGAAAAGGAGAGAGAGACAGGAAGGGAGACAGAGAGGGAGGGAGAGAGAGAAACATCAACTCGTAGTTGCTTCACTTTAGTTGTGCATTGTTTGCTTCTTACACATGCTTTGACCAGGGATCAGACCAGTGACTGCTCTGCCAAGCTGAGCCAGCAACCCCTTGTTCAAGCTGGTAACCTTGGGCTTCAAGCCAGCGCCTTTGGACTCAAGGTGACCTTGGGTTCCTGTTAAGGATCACAAGCTCAAACTAGCAACTTTGGGTTTTGAGCCAGTGACCTCAGCATTCCAGGTCACTGCTCTATCCACTGTGCCACCACAACAATTATATAATTTTGTTTTAGACATGTTTAATTGAACAAGATAGAAGCAAATTACTGTCACAAAGCAATATTAATATTGACAATAAATAGATTTTCACTGATACATTATTATAATATTAATAAGATTTAGAATGCATCTGTAATAATTGCATAACTGGGATTTACTACAGAGTAATGAGACTCACCTTTTTAGCAATAAATAACAATAGAGCCTTTGAACTTATTGGATACTATCTACAACTGGTATAGTTTTAGAATAATGCTTTAGAGTCTGCCTCAGTTGAGTCCTTAAAAATGCACAGCACAGTACCTTTCTTCCCTTTGGCCAATAAGCTCATGCAACACTAATAGCTGGTAATCTTTGCATAGCAATACAAAATAAAGTACTTTAAAAAATTCTCAATTAAAATCTTGTTATATAAACATTAATCAACATGTAGTATTATGCATAGTGGATATCGTACGACAAAATTAAATGCCTCCAAAATATATATATCACACTCAGTAATTCAAAAGTATTTTTATACTGCTCTTATAAAATTTGGTTTTGTTTTATTTGTACATATGTATGTTTACAAATATTTATTGTAATACTATATTCTCAACCTTTTTTTTTTTTTTTTTTTTTTGTATTTTTCTGAAGCTGGAAACGGGGAGAGACAGTCAGACAGACTCCCGCATGCGCCCGACCGGGATCCACCTGGCACGCCCACCAGGGGGCGATGCTCTGCCCACCAGGGGGTGACGCTCTGCCCACCCAGGGGCGATGCTCTGCCCCTCTGGGGGGGTCACTCTGCCGCGACCAGAGCCACTCTAGCGCCTGGGGCAGAGGCCAAGGAGCCATCCCCAGTTCCCGGGCCATCTTTGCTCCAATGGAGCCTTGGCTGCAGGAGGGGAAGAGAGAGACAGAGAGGAAGGGGGGGGGGGGTGGAGAGGCAAATGGGCGCTTCTCCTATGTGCCCTGGCCGGGAATCGAACCCGGGTCCCCCACACGCCAGGCCAATGCTCTACCGCTGAGCCAACCGGCCAGGGCCTCTCAACCATTTTTTAAAGGTCATTTAGAGTTTCAGATTTACCTTGCTTGACAGCAGTGTGGTTTCTAGAACAGTGTCTTCCAAATAAATAGATTTAACAAATACGTATTGGGTTGACTAAATGATTCAAAGTATTGAAGAGACGAAGCTGCATATATACGTGACTGTGAAAGCAGTGCTAACTAAGCACAGGCTACTTTTTAATCAGTGCCTAAATACATGTGTCTTTCATGGGTAGATTTTATTTTTATTCCTTTAACATTGTAATTACATCTCCAGTAAATTGAAGGTGCGCCCTCTAATAATAATGGCTCTGACTCATTTCTAAAAGTGTGTGTGTGTGTGTGTGTGTGTGTTTGGTGTGTCTGTGCACATCTGTAAAATCCAGCAACTCTGCTGGTTTCTGCTAATGAGGGCTCTGAACACAGAAGAAATATTGTTCCTATAAATCAAACCAGTGAGTGATTTACTTGGAATTCATGCCTTGTTTTGATTCTTTGCCTCTAATATCTAAGGCATTGCCTTCTGTTGGATGCTCTTCTTCTCGTTGGCTGTCGGACATTCTCATGAGACTGAACTCTGTGATAACTGCTTGAGGGAAAGTTCTTCAAAAGTAGAGGACTATGTGTGTAAAAAGGAGTGAGGAGAAGGTAGAGAGGAAGAGAGAACTCATCTAGTCGAATCTTTCCAATTACATGGAAGACTGTCTTTGTTACTGCAAAAAATACACAATTAGGCAAAATCTCTGAGCTACATACACACATTGCTGATATTATGGGTGAATATTTGACAAGAAGAAACACAATCTGACACAAGGCTGACTTAGGTCATGATCTCCAGTAATTAGGTTGAAGAAGCTGTTCTGTTTTCTTATTGCATGAAACTTGCAAAGCATTTCACAATCGACCATTCATTTCAGTCACAGTGTCTGAACATGCCCATGTTCCTACGTTCTCTGCGCAGCAGGAAGGCGATTAGCATAAAACTAAAGAAAAAGCAAATAGAGTGATTATGAAATGTATCATGTTCTTTATGAGCTGAATAATACTACACACATTGAAAGTCACCCCAAATGAAAGAGTGGTGTTAGCACTAGTGTCGGTGGGCAGATTAGATTATTTGCAGAAGAGTCAAAACAGTAGTCAGGACTGATAATGCAGTGTGCTCACATCCTCTTCACAAACAACATGTATGTGTTGTTATAAAATATCTGCTCACCTCTGTTTTGTTCGCTTTTTATCTAGTTACATATAATCCTAGTTGTTTTCACCACTGAAAACTACAAAGCATTTGTAAAAAAAAAAGTTCCTTAACAAAGAAGCTATAAGCAATCTTAGATGAGGTCCAACATTGTTCCATGTTTCAATTCCTGTGGAAACCTATCAAGACTCTATAAATAGCCCAAGCTCCTTTAATGCACAAAATAAACAGAGATGAGAACCTTTTCCTAATAAAAGCCATGGTTCCGTTACCCTTCCTGAAACCAAATAAACAATCTCGAATTGACACTCAGACAGAAATGTGTATAAATTATTCAGAATGAAATGTTCAAGTAATATTAACCTAAAGGTATAGTCATCAATTTTGTCCTGACGGATGGCATTGGGTAGTTAGTATTCAAGTGCTACTACATAAATAAAATTGATTTATGCTAACTGAGAGAAATTTTTATCAGGATGCCCAAATCCTGTTCCTTCTGGCTTGATCAATCACCTCTCTACTGAACTGTGTATCGTTTTCTTGCAAAATTCTTAGCTGAGAAATTGGGCTAAGGCAAAATGAATAATACATTTGCTGCAGTATTAGACTAATGACCCTTAAGTGCTTTAAAAACAATGAGCAGCAATGACTGCTTCCCTTGTGAACAGATTCTGGCTCTTTTCTCTCGCTCTCGCCCTCTTTCTTAGAAAGAAAATAATTATGTCTGGAGTTGGCTGGCTGCTCTGGAGGAAGGAGTGGTGAGAGGGTGAGGAATCAATAAAGCCAATCGAAGCATATGAGGGGTCACGTCCGTTTGGATTCCTTCCTTACTTTCCCCCCATCATCTTGCTTTTCCCCACTTCATTCCCATTTCGGGTTGTGGAGTTCTCGTTTGTGTTAATCATCTTCATATTTCTCTTTACTGTTTTCATAACGCTCTTGTGTTATCATAAAGACATTGATCAAACGGTGACAGGCAAGACAGAAAGCTATTTACTTTGCAAAAGTAGTAGGGATCTCTGACAGGGTTGCATGGTTAAAATCGCTTCGGCTGGCATTTGTAATGCATGAACAGTTTTTATCTCTCCCTGAGTGGGTCCCTAAAGAGACACAATAGTGGCTCAAGTTTCTGTACATGAATGTCTTTTAAAAATTTGCATAAAGCAGCAAAAGAAAGACAAATGCCTACAGTAAACATGCTTTGATAAGAAGCTTGCACTAGGATAATTGAAGAGAAAGGCAAAACCTCTGGCTGAATAATGTAGGATTATTTTGAAGCAACTTCTTCTAAACCCATTGAAACAGCACTTTAGAGGAAATCAAGTATTTTGGGATTTAGAAAGGAAGAGAGTTATGGCCACCATTGTGTGTGTGTGTGTGTGTATGTGTATTGTATGTGTGTCGTAGACAATGTAATTGGTAGACAACTGCTGAAAATGGGATTGTTCTCTAAGAAAATAGTCATTTACAAACTAGTGTGGGGTCAGGTAACCTCATTATTCCCTTTGCAGTTCCCATTAGGTCAAAATAGCAATCCTCCTACCATCACTTTCATCTTAGGAAGCACGGGCTAGTTTTGTCCTTTTAACTTGAGCTTTTTATTCTGGGGAAAGATTCGAGTCCACGTCACCACTGTTTCTTTTTTCATCTCATTGCCTTTCTATGAGGGGAAACCAGCCTCACATTGTGTCAGTCTTATGTCCCTGAGTAATGTTTCTTTAAAAAAAAAAATTCAATACCTTTTAAGAAGCAGCCCCAGCTTGATGGAAACTACCAAAGTAAAAAGAAAAAAAAAACTTTGTTATTTAAAAAAAAGCACATGGCATTATAGCAGTCAAATCCCTAAAGTCCAATGGTGAAGTCATTGATGCATTATTATTCTTAGGCTCCTCTTCTTTCAAATAAAAATGTAAAGGAAATGATTTAAAGCTTGAACGACATCACTAGACAGGAGCTAGGAGACATACGTGCCCACCATTCCCTAAAGCTGAAGCTAAGAAAACAGATACCCTAACATACATTTAGTTATCAGATCTCACTGTCGGGTTTGTCCAAACTGGAAACACTCATTCACAAGCAGACACAAACACACAGTCAAATACATAGATATAGAGCCTTTCGGATGAACCCACTCCCAGATCTTTCCAAGCTCTGCTGCGCACTTTTATTTTGTGTGTGCATGACTGAGAGAAACATATTACTAGATATTAAATTGTGTGCATAATAAGACCCTCTAGCTAATTGTAACATAGCAGCTGCCACCAACCCTTCCACAAAGCTACATAAATGTCTTTTAAACACCTGTTTCCTTCTGCAACTTTCTCATTTTATTTCTCAGTATGGTCAATGATTTTGTTGTAAGCATGAGTCCTTCTGCGGAGGTTTAGTGAATCTAGTTGACCTGCAATGATACCGCGGGAGAAGGAGGAGGCGGTGGAAAGTGGCTACCACCAGTAATTGATTTACTAAAACCCCCTCTGAATTTTTAAAAACTAAAAAGTTTCTCTGCTAAAGTTATTACTAATAAAAGAATCTTATTTATTTACTTACATAAATAAGTAAAGTATTATCCCATTTTGATAATAATTTTCTATCATAATATATGATAAAAGCTGACTATTTTGATTTCCAAGTACAGTTCTTTGTGGAAAAGATGTATTTTAACCCGATAGCAAAGATTCCGGTTCCAGCTAGCTGTGGGAAAGCTGGGCTGTCCGAGTGGAGGCAGAAACCTCAAAATCTGATATACCTCAGTGTTTCCACACTGCGTTTGGGGGTTGCAGTCTTCCAAGGAGGAAGAACGTCAGCATATCTTCTATGACCGTAAGAGGGATGAGGTTTTTTTGTGGAAATGTTTTAGTGTTTAATTAAAAGGACATACAAATAAATATAAATCAATAAAATCCTAAAAGAAGGGTAAGCACTTTTTATTATTATTCCTGTTCTTGCTGCTTCATCAAGGGTGTGTCCTAAACGAGGATTTTGTGCAGCAGTCACAGGATTTTAGCTCCTGATTTGAAAGAAGGAGTGCTAGCTAGCCCCTCTCATGTGGGATTTGCAGGTTGGAGGGGTGGTATTTAGAGTCTGGCTGCTGGTAACTTGATCATGTTCATTTCAGAGGAAAAACTAGCCCAGTTACACACGGTCATGTCACACACACCCCCTCCCGCCCCCACCATGCCACCCCATGCAAAGGTCTTTCTAGCTGGAACATATCCTCTTGGTAGATATTACTTGGCTTTGGATACATCTTGTCTTATTGTAGCTTCATATTTCCCAGAAGAAAATTGTAAAACTTAGGAGATACCTAGTGATGATAAAATTTAGGAGATAACCTTAGTCCTAGAGACAAAACCTTTATACATCGTTTCCAGGAGCCTCACTTACTTCTGCAAAGGTCTTGTCTTTGCCACTGTGGGTTGATGCACATTGGTTTCAGTTTTTGAGACATTTTATCTCTTGTCTCAATTCCAAGGGCACCTCCTGTTTTGCCTTATATTTTCCAGTTTGCACACACAGACACAAACCTGTTAAAATACACGCGATAATAAATGGAGTGCTTTATGAAGCTTAGAGGCAGAAAGAATACCATCAAAAAGCATTGTTGATATTCTTTGTGGATCAGGATGGAGTACAGTTTTTGAAACTGCCATGTGGCCCCTCCAGTTGAGATAGCTTCAGCCTCCCGCTGCTGTTTTCTGCATACCCAATTTTGCGTCTAATGGTCTCCAGCTGTAGCCGGCTTACTTTAACAGTTCAGTGTTATGCTCTCATCTCTCATCTCTGAAGTAATTGCAAAGACAATGGAACTTGAGACCCTGCTTAAGTGGGTAATAATACGTTAGTCCCTTGGCTAAGTAGCAGGCCACCCTAAAGCTTCACCTGTTTTTATAAATCGTACAAGAAAGCAGAAAAATCCAAGCAGCAATTCCGTAGCTCCATCCTCATTCTGCCAAATGCAGGTTGAAATAGAATGTCTAGCCTTTTGTCAATATTATTTAGATCAGTCTTGATTATATGGGTTTCTTTGACAGACTAAGTTGAACTTAGTCAAGTGAGTGAATGTGGACACTTAACCCCTAATGATGCACAGATGGTCTCAGATATTTTTTTCCATGTTTTAAGACCATAAACCATTGGACATCAAGTTTACTAAATTTTTTTTCCTGTTCTAACTCCTGGAAAGTCAGTGACTCTGAGAACCTCTTTATTTTTCCTTTTTTTATCTGACAGCATTTATTGAGGCTGTATCAGGGCCAGGGACTGGGAGCAATACTGGTGCTCGAGAAGTGAACAAATGGCACTCGAACCCTCCTCTGAGGTAGTTCACCAATTAGTGAGGGCATGCTATGACCTAATAAAGTGATAAATACACACAGTGATTTTAGGTAGTGTTAAGTGCTAGGAAGATAGTAAAACAAGTTAATATTACAGAAAATGACTCCGAGGGATGGGCAGGGGCTACTGTGGATGTGATGGTCAGAGAAGGTAGTGCTGAGGAAGTGACACCTCTCTTTGAAGAAGTGACAGCAGGAGGGAGCGATGTCACAATAAGAAAGAGTCATGGTAGGCCCTGGCCGGTTGGCTCAGTGGTAGAGCGTCGGCCTGGCGTGCGGGGGACCCGGGTTCAATTCCCAGCTAGGGCACATAGGAGAAGTGCCCATTTGCTTCTCCACCCCCACCCCCTCCTTCCTCTCTGTTTCTCTCTTCCCCTCCCGCAGCCAAGGCTCCATTGGAGCAAAGATGGCCCGGGAGCTGGGGATGGCTCCTTGGCCTCTGCCCCAGGCGCTAGAGTGGCTCTGGTCGCGGCAGAGCGACGCCCCGGAGGGGCAGAGCATCGCCCCCTGGTGGGCAGAGCGTCACCCCTGGTGGGCGTGCCGGGTGGATCCCGGTCTGGCGCATGCGGGAGTCTGACTGTCTCTCCCCGTTTCCAGCTTCAGAAAAGAAAGAATAAAATAAAATAAAATAGAAAGAGTCATGGTAGAGGGGACTGCTATGTCAAAAAGCCAAAAGCAAGAAAAATTGGAGTTAAGAAAACAACAACAACAATGAAATATAGCTTCGGGGCAGGATCTTCAGTGGAAAGTGACAGAAAATGAGGTGGAAGAAATAGTCAGGAACCAGATCATGTCGTTCTTTGAAATCTTAAGGAGTTTGAGTTCTACTTTAGTGGAAATTGGAAGCCATTGGAGCGTGAGAGGAAGAGACGGACTATGGTCTGGGTTAAGTTGGAAAAAGTAGCGCTGGTGTCTGAGACTGCACGCTGGCAGAAGGCTGCTGAGGTAGTCTGGGTGAGAGGGGACGGTGGCTGGAACGACAAATGGTGGTGGCACAGAGGGAGAGAAAGTGAGCGAAGCCAGTGAGTCTTGTGTGTAATAAATATTATTTAATAGAGACAAAGATAAATGAATCTAAGTAAATAGCTCACATTTTCAAAAGGACCTTCAAACTATTTCCTTTCTCAAATGTGAAATCCAATTTGTTTTTTATTATGCTTTTACTTTGAGTTGTTGATAGTTTCTATTAAAATTGTATAAACTGAGAAGTCTTTTTCTTTCCCATGTTGAGAGGAACAGAACTGTTTCGAGGTGTAGGTTACAGGAGTGCCCCCCTCATCCATGGTTTTATTTTCCGTTGTTTCAGTTACTCATAGTCAACTGTGGTCTGAAAATGTTAAATGGAAAACTCTACTAATAAACAATTCATAAGTTTTAAATTGCAGCCACTCTGAGTAGCATGATGAAATATTGTGCTTTTCCATTCAGTTTGCCCTGGGACAGGAGCCAGGCCTCTGTCCAGGGTCTCCACATTGTATATACACTCCTACCATTAGTCCCTTAGTCGCTGGCTAGGTATTAGATTGACTGTCATGGTGGCGCAGTGCTTCTATTCAGGTAAACCATGTTTTACTTAATAACCCCAAAGAACAGGAGTAGCAATGCTGGCAATTTGGAGATGCCAACGAGAAGCCATAAAGTGATAAAATGCTTCTTTTAAGTGAAAAGGTGAAAGTTCTTGATTTAATAAGGAAAGGAAAAAACTTACTAGCTGAGGTTGCTGACCTCTACAGTGAGAACAAATCTTCTATCCATGAAATTGTGAAGAAGGAAAAATAAATTCATACTAGTTTTGCTATCGCACCTTCTACTGTGAAAGTTAAGGCCACAGTGTGTCATAAGTGCTTAGTTAAGATGGCAAGACATTAAATTTGTGAGTGAAAGACATGAACAGAAAACATGTTTCGACTGACAGCAGCTAGTGTGCCAGAAAGCATTGAACCTACATAAAGAGTTCAGCAGGCGGTCCTCTGAAATGAGTGACGACATTCACATAAATTTTTTATAGTACAGTGTGTCCGTAAAGTCATGGTGCACTTTTGACCAGCCACAGGAAAGCAACAAAAGATGATAGAAATGTGATATCTGCACCAAATAAAAGGAAAACCCTCCCAGTTTCTGTAGGATGATGTGGCAGCATGTGCGCATGCGCAGATGATGACACAACACCATGTATACAGCAGAGCAGCCCACGGCCATGCCAGTCAAGATGTGGACGGTACAGAGGAAAGTTCAGTGTATTCTGTGGCTTGCTAAATTCAAATCCATGACCAAAGTGCAACATGAATATCGGCGTGTTTATAACGAAGCGCCACCACATAAGAATAACATTACTCGGTAGGATAAGCAGTTGAAGGAAACCGGCAGTTTGGTGGAGAAACCCCGTTCTGGTAGGCCATCAGTCAGTGACGAGTCTGTAGGGGCTATACGGGATAGCTACCTAAGGAGCCCTAAAAAATCTGTGCGTGCGTGTGCTTGACAATTACACCTAAGCAAGACTACAGTTCATAAGCTGTTAAAGAAACGTCTCAGCCCTGGCTGGTTGGCTCAGCGGTAGAGCGTCGGCCTAGCGTGCGGAGGACCCGGGTTCGATTCCCGGCCAGGGCACACAGGAGAAGCGCCCATTTGCTTCTCCACCCCTCCGCCGCACTTTCCTCTCTGTCTCTCTCTTCCCCTCCCGCAGCCAAGGCTCCATTGGAGCAAAGATGGCCCGGGCGCTGGGGATGGCTCTGTGGCCTCTGCCCCAGGCGCTAGAGTGGCTCTGGTCGCAATATGGCGACGCCCAGGATGGGCAGAGCATCGCCCCCTGGTGGGCAGAGCGTCGCCCCATGGTGGGCGTGCCGGGTGGATCCCGGTCGGGCGCATGCGGAAGTCTGTCTGACTGTCTCTCCCTGTTTCCAGCTTAAGAAAAATGAAAAATGAAAAAAAAAAAAAAAAAAAAAAAAGAAACGTCTCTGTTTTACGTGGTACCAATTGTGGCAACAAATGGAGCCCACATCGAACTACACTGAATAGGTATGAAACTGGGAGAGTTTTCCCTTTATTTGGTGCAGATTTCACATTTCTATCGTCTTTTGTTGATTTCCTGTGATTGGTCAAAAGTGCACCATGACTTTACAAATACACTGTATATTAAAATAATTGTTCTATTTTATTATCAGCTATGTGCCTCACTTATAAATTAAACTTTTTCATAGGTATGTATGTATAGGAAAAGTATAATCTATCTATATGTATATGGTTCAGTTCTATCTATAGTTTCAGATATCCAGTGGGAGTCTTGAAACATGTCCCCTGAGGCTAAGGGGGAACTACTTTACCTACTAAAACAGTCACTTACCTACTTTATCGAGTAACAACTTTTTCCAAACAGAAGGAAAAGAAGTGCTTGACACTGTGTCAACTGATAGATTTTTTTCCACATTTTAAATTTATTAGGTATCATTCAGTTCTCTCTGTTCCACTGCCCTGCCCCATCTTTGCTGCTTATTTTTAATGAACATCATGTTGACTCTAATTTTTTTTTTTGTATTTTTCTGAAGCTGGAAACGGGGAGAGACAGTCAGACAGACTCCCGCATGAGCCCGACCGGGATCCACCCGGCACGCCCACCAGGGGCAACGCTCTGCCCACCAGGGGGTGATGCTCTGCCCCTCCGGGGCATTGCTCTGCCGTGACCAGAGCCACTCTAGCGCCTGGGGCAGAGGCCAAGGAGCCATCCCCAGCACCCGGGCCATCTTTGCTCCAATGGAGCCTTGGCTGCGGGAGGGGAAGAGAGAGATAGAGAGGAAGGAGGGGGTGAGGGTGGAGAAGCAAATGAGTACTTCCCCTATGTGCCCTGGCCGGGAATTGAACCCGGGTCCCCCGCACGCCAGGCCAACGCTCTACCGCTGAGCCAACTGGCCAGGGCCTGACTCTAATTTTATAATTAAAAAAATTAGCAAATGCGGCCCTGGCCAGTTGACTCAGTGGTAGAGCGTCGAACTGGCATGTGGAAGTGCTTGGTTCAATTCCCAGTCAGGGCACCCAGGAGAGGTGACCATCTGCTTCTCTCCACCTCTCCCCCTTTTCTCTCTTCCCCTCCCACAGCCATGGCTCAAATGGTTCAAGTGCATTGGCCCCGGGTGCTGAGGATAGCTCCACTGAGTCTCTACCTCAGGTGCTAAAAATAGCTCAGTTGTGAGCATCAACCACAGATGGGCAGAGCATTGGCCCCATATGGGGATCACCGGTTCAATCCTGATCACAGGAATCTGTCTCTGTATATACTCTCCTCTCACTTAGAAAAAAAAAATTAGCAAATGCTTTTCAATGTAATACAAAGCACACACATCATATTTCAAAATTTTCTATTACTTTAAAAAAATCTTAATTTATTACACACACGATTTATAAGCTGTCTCCCTGCCCACCTATGTATTTGCAAAGCTAACCTAATATGGTATCCATGAAGAATGTTCAGGCGGTGAAGAATTTAGTATGAATTTGAGCTGAGGTTGTTGATGTAATAAGACTCAGTGAAAGCAAATACAAACAAATAAAAGACTTCATCTGCAGAGGCATGCATTTCAACCGTGGAAGATGAGACTGCCGCATCAGACATGGTGGGGGTGAAAGGAAAATCCAATGAAGCCAAACCATGCGGTGAAACAAATCATTTGACTTACAAATAAACAGCATTTCCAGTTTCAGAGCAACACTGGAAATGCTCCGGTCTAGCACTGGAGGGAGCTGACTGTCAGGGTGAACATTCTGAAAAAGCTTTGGAGACCTATGGCCTAAAGCAGGGATCCCCAAACTTTTTACACAGGGGGCCAGTTCACTGTCACTCAGACCATTGGAGGGCCGGACTATAAAAAAAACTATGAACAAATCCCTATGCACACTGCACATACCTTATTTTAAAGTAAAAAAACAAAACGGGAACAAATACAATATTTAAAATAAAGAACAAGTAAATTTAAATCAACAAACTGACCAGTATTTCAATGGGGACTATGCTCCTCTCACTGACCACCAATGAAAGAGGTGCCCCTTTCGGAAGTGTGGTGGGGGCCGGATAAATGGCCTCAGGGGGCCGCATGTGGCCCGCGGGCCATAGTTTGGGGACCCCTGGCCTAAAGGCAGCAGAGCATTTGGGTTAAGAGCCTGTAGTTGGAGATCTGCTTTTAAATCTTGTTGTTTACATGTACTTAGAGAGAGCCCCTCTGTACCCTTCAGAACCTCCCTGACTCTGACACGTGGAAGATGGAGGGACAGGGCTGTGTGGTGGTGAAGTTAGATACTGCAATGAGTTGCTCATCACAGTACTGGACACATAATGAACACTTAAAAAGTTGTTATTATCATCATTAATTATATTGACTGGGCAATATAAGAGGCAAGACTTTGAAAGTAACCCTTAGATTTGTCAAACTGTGAGAAAATATACTGCTCACAAAAATTCGGGGATATTTTATAGTTTCATAATAATTTTGAAATATCCCCGAATTTTTGTGAACAGTATATTAAAAACTCAAGGGAAGAGGTATTTTTTTCTTTACATATTGTTGAAATGTTTTTGCATGTTTATTGAAGAATGCCTACTTGAAGGTTTTCTTCACTGTCAACAAAATTATATACTTGTTCAGGTAATATTTATCGATTCACTCTGCTTGTTAGGAAAGACCAAGCATTTACTCCATGTCTAATGTGTGACAGACACTGATATATTTGAGTAATATCAGAAATGTTCTAATTAAGTATAAAGTGTTAAAAGAACAGAAAGGTAAGTGCTCAATTCTACTGCAAAGGAAAGTGATATTTAAGGTGAATATTGAGGTTTGCTAGGTAGACAAGAAGAAAAGGCATTTTCTTGTAGAGAAAATATCACAGACAGAGGTGGAAATAAAAGAAAGGTATTGGTGTCTTCCAAAAATGGAAATCAGACCCTAGCCAGTTGGCTGAACGGTAAAGTGTTGGCCTGGCAGATAGAAGTCCCAGGTTTGATTGCCGGTCAGGGCACACAGGAGAAGTGACCATCTGCTTCTCCACCCCCTCTCTTATCTGCTCCCACAGCCATGGCTCAAATGGTTTGAGCAAGTTGGCCCTAGGCACTGAGGATAGCTCCATAGCCTTGCCTGAAGCGCTAAAATAGCTCAGTTGCTGAGCAACAAAACAGTGGCCCTAGATAGGCAGAGCATCACCAGGTAGAGGGCTTGCTGGCTGGATCCCAGTCGTAGCACATGTGGGAATTTGTCTCTGCCTCCCTGCCTCTCACTTAATAATAATAATAATAATAAATAGAAATCTGTTTTGGAGGTAGAATCAGGTGGGGAAGGAGGAAGGTAAACCTGGTAAGTTAACCAAGAACAGATCGGCGTCATGCTCCGGAGTTTCATCTCTGTCCTGTAGTAGATGGTAAACCATGAAGGACTTAAGCAAAAGAGAGACATGCTCAATATTGAGTTTTGGAAAGAGCACCCAGGCCACTAGATAAAGCTCTCATTGGAGAGAAAGACCTACAGAAAGCAAGGGGACTAGACTAGTAAGAGAATCCAGGTCAGAGTTCTTAAGGTTCTAACCAAAGGCTGTGGTGGGAGTGGGGAAGAAATGGTAACGGAGATAAAGACAGAGACGAAATGGATAGGACTTAGTCATTCTTTAGGTGTGATATTTGAAGGAAAATCAAAAGCCAGCAATTACCTTTATTACTGGGAATATGTGCGACAGGTTGTAGGGAAAAATTTTATTAAAAATTGTTTAAATCTCTTTCCTTTAAACTCTAATTTTGTGCTTTATAATGCATATAATGTAGTAAAAGCAATACATGTGAATAATCCATGTAAATATGTATTTATTGGGATGTATGTTTAAAGCTTTTTACTGACAATGATGTACCATTCACAAGGTTTAGAGATCATTGCCTTAGTAAAACCTCTTTTTGGATAATGGGTGCTACTTAAAGGAAAAAATTTCTCAATTAACATTCTAAAAGTTATGCAATGTATTTGAAAGTTACTCTCCACTTCCTCAAATGTGTTCCAGTCTAAAACAGGCAACTCTAATTTCTTACTTTCTTACTTATCCTACTGTCTAAAGTAGAAGTAAGGACAGATACTTTTCTGCTTTGCCTAGAGCCTGGCTCAACACTTTATTATAAGCATCAACTTCAACTCATTTAACTAAGGTGACCAATCGTCCTCCTTTAGGGAGGACAGTCCTTTCGTAAGTTCCGTCCTCCCTCGAAAAGTGTCCTCCTACATGTCCTCCTTTTTGATATTGGAAGACTAATCTGTAAATGTCTGTATTCGATCGATGTAGAGTCGATCCATTGCATGTGATATGACGTATTTGTATTTAAATGAATACTTTTTCCTTACAATTATTAAAAATTAATAGGCATGTAAGCATAATTACAATATAAAATATTACAAATGTTTTTTATCATGCATTTATCATATTATAGTGTAGGAAATGGTAGGGGACTAGGTGTCCGACTGGTAATAAGCCAGATTCTCTCAGCGATTCAGCTACTCCCTTCCGACCAGAACACGTCCCGTTTACCATGCTAGCATTTAGAAAGGTTTTCACTGGAGTAAACTGCCTTTTTGGTATACTAAATGGTACATGGGAGATTGGAACAGTGAACAGTGTCTTTTATTCCCAGACAATAAAAGAGTGTGATGCTGCTTTAGAGCCACAGAAACAAGTTATCACAAAGACCTGGTCTGATTGCCATGCTTTCCTTACCACTGGGGAACGGAAGGGACCAGCTCTTTGCTCATTCATTCCTTCACTGACTCCAAGTGTAATGCATATAAGCAAGTAGCTTTACAGCTGAACTAGGCAGTCTGGCATCTCGGCAACATGAGGAGACAAGGCACGTTATCTATCCTATCTATGTCTCAGTTTTGTCAACTGTAAAGTAGAAATATAAAGTATATCTCTGGAAGAGTTATAGTTGAACTAGATAACATGTATAAGGCTTTTTAGAGCATAGTGTTTGGCAAGTGTTAGCTGTTAGTATTCTCAATAAGTTTTATTGTATACCAATTACATATATACCCGAACAATTACAATTTTCTCTCTGGAAGTTTCGGTGGATCTTTCAGTCATGATATCTATACCTCCTTGTGTTTAAGCTTCTTAATATTTTAAATAAAATTTTTTTAAAAAATGTATAAATGAATGAGTTAGCCTATCCTTGTGTTGATGTTATATCTGATAACACTTTGGGAGGGAGAGAGAAGTAAAGGTAGAATTTTATAGCCAAATGTAAACTTGCCTTAATTTTGAATGTTCTTACACAGTTTTCCGTAAGAGTCATATGAGGGCAAGAAACAAGAACCGTGAAAGTCGTCCTCAACTAAGTTTCTCTCCCCCAAAAACCATAACTACCTTTGTCCCTTCACTATCGCTATTCTTACATTGTTAGCCTTCTGCTTATCTTTGTCATTGCAGTGCCAATCAAGATTCCTTCTATTGTGAAGGGTGGAAAATCCAACTAAAGCAAAGGGGATTTGCTGACTTAGGTACATGGGCAGTCTAGGGCCTGGTAGTGTGAGTGCAGCTCAGAGAACGCCATCAGGACTCAGGTTCTGGGCCTCTGTGGACTCTGCGCTTCTCCACATGGTGGCAGAAAGAGCTGCCAGCAAATCTAGGTCTACAGCCTCCCCGCTGGGGTCTAACAAGAACGTGCATCTCACTGTCTGCTTGGACCGCATGTCCATCTGAACCAATCTTGGTGGTCAAGGAAAGCAATTCTTTGGATGCCAAGTATGAGTCCGAGAGTTGCCCCTGGAGCTGGGAGTGAAATGAATTGTACCTGAGGTACAAAGCGGAGGAGAGGCGTGAGGAATGATTATATAGAATAAAACTGGTGTTTTGTTATCAGCAGACATGTGAGTGAGCAACAAAAGCAACACTGGCTCACTGCACCCATCCTGCAGCTCTCATCCTGCCCAAGCATCAGAGTTCTAAGTGATTCTTTTTGCCTCTTGCATAAAATCCAAAGTCTGTATGAGGCATTCAAGGCTTTCAGCATCCTCATTTATTTCTTACTATGCAAACTCTTGCATGCCAGGCTCCAGTTTATTTTCAGACTGTCTCCATCCTCTTATGCTGTTTGGTTTTCTATCTTCTCCATCCATTGATTGACAATATGCTACCTCGCAGTGAAGCCGGGGTTATTATTATATTCATATTGTAGATAAGAACATTGGAACGCAATGAGTAAGAAACTTGGTCAAGAGTCCCCTGTCTGTAATACCTGAGTTCAGATTCTCCTCTGGCATTCTGGATCCAGAGTCCTTCCTAACTGTACTCTCTCACCTATGGGAAGTTGGAGGGACACCGTCATGATACCCTTCCCTACGTCAACATCAGACACATGAAAACAGGTGTAGTAGAGGGAAATGTGTTATATTGGGGATTTTGTTTTGATATTCTTTACAAGTTCATATTTTTCATCGATATAGTATTTTATAATTAGATGCCTAAGGGGTAGTAAGGTGAATAGTCTGATCCAAGCTAAAGAAATTTCAGAACAAAGGTTTTCTACTGGATTCTCTGTGTAGTTTTGAGCAAAGATCACATGGAAGAACTTCCTGTTGGTTCTGTGGCTTCTGGAGTAGAATCTAATCTTTCCCCAAATGATCCCCTCCTGATTCCATGTTGTTTTCCTTATCATTTCAGGCTGAGAACCAGCTTGAGAAACAGATGCTATCTGTACTGAGCGGTTTCTGTTGCGATCTTGACATTTACTGACTGCACATTAGAATGGCCTACAGTGCTCCCACCTTTAGGCTCCCCCCAGAAAAACCTCCAGAAGGTAAGTTCCGTCCCCTCCAGCACCCTATCTGTCATCTCTGGGCTAGTCTCTTTGCTATTAGGAACAGATTTGTGAAACCGTGTTTCGGCACTGTTCTGAACTTGTAATCATACATTCTGTGCACAAAGAACTGATAATCTTTTCCCATTTCCTTGGTTTTAGAGATAAATACTTGTAGATTTATATTGCTATTTCTGAGACATTTTAATTTCATTTTAAAGAGATAGTATTGTGATGCAGTACTCTCAAATAGCATCTGCTTCTTTTATCTTCTGTTCTGACTTTACGAGAGTGTAAGATCTTCAGAGAACAATTAATATTTCCAGTATTCTGAAGTTTACAAGTCTCTCTTATGTATACTGTTATGCTATTGAGTACCTCAATGATCCTTGGAGGTAGATATTATTACCATTCTTATACAAGACAATTGAGACACAGGGACTAAGTGAACTGTCCAATGTTGCCCAGCTAGAGAATAATGCTGCCCGTCTCAAATTCATAGCCATAGTCAATGTTTTTAATTTTTTTTGCTTTGTTACAGCAACTTATTTACTGTGAGAGGTGAAGAGGTTATATTTCAAATTGTTCTTCTACATTCTATCTGGATGGACCATTGTTTTCTATCAAGGCAAGTGTGCTAGTGGTTCCAGAGGCGTGTTAGAGACAAGCACTTCATGCCTAGAAAGGGTTCCTTTCATCAAGGGAAGTTCGCTCGTGAGGAGCAGCAGTCTTGATTCTTTAGCCAACTTACAAATATGTTTCTTAAATTACTGCTAGAACTAGGGAAAGGAGTACAGGCTGAGTACTCATGGGAACAAAATTCAGCGTATAAGCTCTGCAACTAATAAGTCAAACAATTTCATTTTCTTTCTTTCTTTCTTTTTTTCTTTCTTTCTTTCTTTGTTTATTTATTTATTTATTTATTTATTGTATTTTTCTGAAGCTGGAAACGGGGAGGCAGTCAGACAGACTCCCGCATGCACCCAACCGGGATCCACCCAGCATGCCCACCAGGGGGCAATGCTTTGCCCATCTGGGGCGTCGCTCTGTTGCAACCAGAGCCATTCTAGTGCCTGAGGCAGAGGCCACAGAGCCATCCTCAGTGCCTGGGCCAACTTTGCTCCAGTGGAGCCTTGGCTATGGGAAGGGAAGAGAAAGACAGAGAGGAAGGAGAGGGGGAGGGGTGGAGAAACAGATGGGTGCTTCTCCTGTGTGCCCTGGCCGGGAATCGAACCTGGGACTCCTGCACACCAGGCTGACGCTCTACCACTGAGCCATCCAGCCAGGGCCACAATTTCATTTTCATTTAGCAAAGACAACCCACCTTAACTGAAGGGAACACAGAACCCATTAGGATGGCCTCTGATTGAGAATACAGAACCTTGCCCCAGGGAAATCCTTCTCCTAGGCAAGAATCAAGTCTGTTTGACATTGATGTTTTCAAAAGCATGTTGCATGAAACTAACTAGACTCTTTGAAAATAAGGCTACATTTTGTAACCTACCTTTAAGTTATTATTTCAGTGTTTGTTTATAAATTACTATATTGTTACACTTTGAGCAACATAAAATGTATAAATGAGAGTCTGACTCTGAGATGTTGCAGATGAAGTAATCTGCCCCAGGAAGGTAGCTGAGCTAGAAGTTGAGTCTAGGCGGTCTGAGCTCCACTTCAGTGGCCGGGCAGGATTTGAATATACAGTAATGATGGGTACACACAAAAGGATGCAAAACATGTGTTAGTTCCTCAACTACCAACTAAATGAACAAACCTGAGTGATCACTTACCTCATGTCCTACTTTTTACAATCTTATCTATAATCCAGTTTGGATTCCCTCTTGAAGTATCCAGATTAGATTGAGATACCAGGTTTTTAGATCAATCAAGACTATTTTAGGGATGTCTTCCCTGGAGCAAAGTTGAGCATTATATTCTGAGCGCTTCTAGTTGTCACCTGTTGTTAGTGTAATTTATATGTGTCATTTTAGCTAGGCTACAGTAGCCATTATGTAATCAAATACTAATCTAGGTATTTCTATAAAGGTATTTTGTAGAGTGGTATTCTGGCTCATTTACCGAGTGATCTGAAAAACTGCTAGTTTTGAGTTGGGCCCGGAAAATGAGAAGGCCATCCTCCCTCCCTCCCTCCTTCCATTCCTTCCTTCCTTCCTTCCTTCCTTCCTTCCTTCCTTCCTTCCTTCCTTCCTTCCTTCCTTCCTTCCTTCCTTCCTTCCTTCCTTCCTCCTCCCTCCCTCCCTCCCTCCCTCCCTCCTTTCCTTCCTTCCTTCCTTCCTTCCTTCCTTCCTTCCTTCCTTCCTTCCTTCCTTCCTTCCTTCCTTCCTTCTTGATTCTATTTCTCTAGCAACATTGACTGATAAAATTTTGGTACTACCAGTGGTTTCAGAGGAACAAACTAGTAAGGATGAGTTTTCTGAAATTGTTCTGCAGTTTCTACAATAGAATTGGTTCTTTTATTTGATTAGATTTAAAAACAGTAATGACTCTGTTTCCAATGGTGTAAAGATAAGCAAAATACAATGTATCACCAATAGGTACTCCTGATTAAAACCTTATGGTTCTAGATCACTGCTGAGCCTCCTCAGGATCCATCCCACCACACCCTCTCCTTTAGGCGTATAATTTGATTCTAGTCCCAGCAGGCTCCAAGGGGTGAAGAACAAAGCCTGGGCCCACTAGGCAGAGGGTCTGGATTTAATGTTACAGCTTGGGAGGGTAGAAGGGACTCTAACAGTTTAGTTGGCTGAAACATGCACCAGAAAGTGGTCCATAATAAGTGAAGTTGGAATGCTGATCCGCCCTGGTATAGTGTGTAAAGGAAGGGACTCAAAGGCTTTGGCCTTTATAGTGTGTAAAGGAAGGTTAGAGTGGATTTCTCATTAAAAACCTGCTCTCTTGGCCCTGGCCGGTTGGCTCAGCGGTAGAGTGTCAGCCTAGCGTGCGGAGGACCCGGGTTCGATTCCCGGCCAGGGCACACAGGAGAAGCGCACATTTGCTTCTCCACCCCTCCGCCGCGCTTTCCTCTCTGTCTCTCTCTTCCCCTCCCGCAACCAAGGCTCCATTGGAGCATAGATGGCCTGGGCGCTGGGGATGGCTCTGTGGCCTCTGCCTCAGGCGCTAGAGTGGCTCTGGTCGCAACATGGCGACGCCCAGGATGGGCAGAGCATCGCCCCCTGGTGGGCAGAGCGTCGCCCCATGGTGGGCGTGCTGGGTGGATCCCGGTCGGGCACATGCGGGAGTCTGTCTGACTGTCTCTCCCTGTTTCCAGCTTCAGAAAAATGCAAAAAAAAAAAAAAAAAAAAAAAAAAAAAAATGCAAAAAAAAAACCCCCTGCTCTCTCACCATTGGAGGGTCCAGAGGGCACACCTTGCACCATGACTGAGAAATGAATTTTTCAGGGGAGCCCCAAACATCCTTGAAGTGCTATGTGATTGTTCTTTTCTGTAGGTCAGTGAGAACTGATACTTCTAAATTCAGAAACCGAAATGCAATGGGGATCATTGGATCATTGGACTCTGGGATGGCAGGGGCCAAGTGGCGGCACTCAGCTTTCGAAGGCAAGGTGGGCATGGTTTCCAAATGAACAGCAGAGTCAAAGCAGGAATGAGAATAGCCCGACTCAAGGAAACCTGTGGCCCTGGCTAGATGATCATGGTGTTTTCAGATGGGAACTATGTAGTTGGCAAGTCTACTAAATTCTCACTCGGTCTGTGTAAGTGGAAGTGTTCTAGGTCAAGGGAACAAAAGTCTAACCTGAATCATAAGAACGAGAAATTGAGCCCCCAAACAATTCTCAGACTTGAGCCAGTATACAGACCCACAACCCCTTTGAATAAAGGGGGGCCAGATCCCCTTGAGGAAGGGCATTAGTATGCTGCTGAAAAATTATTTATTTATTGTATTTTTCCGAAGTTAGAAGTGGGGAGGCAGTCAGACAGACTCCCGCATGTGCCTGACCAGGATCCACCCAGTATGCCCACCAGGGGGCAATGCTCTGCCCATCTGGGGCGTTGCTCCGCTGCAATCGTAGCCATTCTAGTGCTTGAGGCAGAGGCCATGGAGCCATCCTCAGTGCCTGGGCCAACTTTGCTCCAGTGGAGCCTTGGCTGTAGGAGGGGAAGAGAGAGAGAGAGAGAAAGGAGAGGAGGAAGGGTAGAGAAGTAGATGGGCGCTTCTGTGTGCCCTGGCGGGGAATCGAATTTGAGGCTTCCACACACCGGGCCGACACTCTACTGCTGAGCCAACCGGCCAGGGCCGAAAATTTATGTTTTTATCTTTCTCTCAACCTTATTCAAAGGGAACTATAGCCTTTTCCCAGAGTGTCCACTGAAGAAAAGGAAATAATCAAACCTTTCAGGTATTTCTGGATACTAGCTCTGAACTAACACTAACTCCAGCAGACCCAAAATGTCACTGTGGTCCACCAGGCAGAGTAGGGGCTTATGGAACTCAGATTCTCAATGGCATTTTAGCTCAGTTCCAGCTTACAGTGGGTTCATTGGGTCCTTGCACCCATTTTATTGTTATTTCTCCAGTTCTGAAAAAAGCATAATTGAAATAGTCATCATATTCAGCAATTGTCAGAACTCCCATGTTGGCTCCCTGGCCTATGGGATGAGGGCTTTTATGATGAGAAAGGCCAGTGTAAGCCATTAGAACTGCTCCTTCCTAAAAAAAAAATAGTAGACCAAGGGCAATATTGCATTCCTGGAGGGACTGCCATGATTAGAGCCATCATTGAGGACTTGAAGGATGCAGAAGTGGTGATTTCACCATATCCCCATTCCACTCGCCTGTTCGGCCTATGCAGAAGACAGATGGATCTTGGAGAATGAGCGTGGGTTATTTTAAAATAAACCAGGTGGGAACTCCAATTGTGGCTGCTGTACTGATGTGGTTTCATTGCTTGAACAATTTAACACATATCCTGGTTGGTACCTGATAGGCAGCTATTAATCAGGCAAATGCCCCCCCCCCCCCATTAGCAAAGACTACCAGAAGCGCTTTGCTTTCAACTGGCGAGGTCAACAATCCACCTTCACTGTGCTGCCTCGGGTATGTCAGCTTTCTACCCCTATGTCATAGTTCAGTTTGCAGGATTTTGATTACCTTTCCTTTCAGCAAAATATCACATTGGTCTATTGCTTAAGCTGATTGGACCTAGTAAGAAAGTAGTAGCAACATTTTTGTGTGTGTCAGAGGGTGAGAAATAAATTTGGTAAAAATTCAGGGCCCTTCTAGCTCAGTGAACTTTCTAGCATTCTAGTGGTGTGCGGCATGTTGAGACATCCATTCTAGGGTGAAGAATAGTTGTTACATCTGAACCCTTTACAGCCCTCAAAGTGGCACAGTGCCTGGTAGGCGAGGCAACATCGTCCTCATTTGGAAGTGCTACTCTGGCTCATTTACAGAGTGAACTGAAAAGCTGCTCATTTGGGGCTGGGCCCAGAACAAGAGAAGGCTCTGCAATAGGTCCAGGCTGCTGTGCTAGCTGCTCGGCCGCTGGGACCAGACCAGTCAGTGCTGCTCGAAGTGGCAGTGCCGCACAGGGATGCTGTCTGGAGCCTCTGGCAGACCCTCCAGGTGAACCACACTGCAGGATCTGAGGCTTTGTTGCCGTCCTCTGTGGATAGCTACTCTCCTTTGGAGAAACAGCTCTTGGCCTGCTGCTGAGACCTTAACCATGGGCCACGTCACCATGCAATCTGAGCTGCCAGTCATGCACTGGGGTGCTAGCTGACCCACTGAGCCATAGAGTGAGGCGTGCACAGCAGCACTCCATCACCGAATGGGAGCGGTTTGTGTGATGATGGACCCAGGCAGGCACTGAAGGCGCACGTGCATTACACGAGGATGTGGCCCAAATGTCTCTGGTCCCCATTCCTGGACAATATCTCCTCTTTCCCAACCTAGACCTGAGGCCTTATGAAGAGTTCCCTATGTTCAGTGACTGAGAAATAGAAAACTCAGGTCTGCTTTACAGATGTTTCTGCACAGTATGCAAACACCACCCCAAAGCTATAGCACTACAATCCATTTTGGGGACATCCCTAAAAAAATGACAGTAAAGTGGATAGAACTTCGAGTACACCTGTTTCTTCAATTTACTTGGAAGAAGAAATGGTGAAGGTATGAGTGTATCTTGATTCATGGACTGTGGCTAATTATTTGGCTGGATGTTCAGGGACTTGAAAGAAACATAATTGGGAAATTGATGACAGGGAAGTTTGGGGAGAAGATATGTCTATAAACCTCTCTGATTGGGTGAAAAGCAGGAAGATATTTTATCTCATGTAAATGCTCCCCAAAGGGTGACCTCAGCATAGAAGGATTTTAATAAGCAGTTGGACAGAATGACCTGTTCTGTGGCTATCAGTCAGCCTCTTTCCCTAGCTACTCTGTCATCACCCAATGGACTCATGAACGAAACTGCCAGCATGGTAGGGACGGAGGTCTTGCGTGGGCTCAGCAAGGCGGATTTCCACTTTTCAAGGCTGCCTTGGCTATTGCCACCATTAAGGGCACAGTCTGGCAGCAGCAGAGACCAACACTGAGCCCTTGCTCCAGCACCATTCTCAAGGGTGAGAGGCCCACTACCTGGGGGCAAGCTGATTACAATGAACTGCTATCATTGTAGAAGGGCAACACTTCGTTCTCACTGGAATAAACAGTTTTTCTGATATAGATTTGCCTTCCCTGCATGCAGCACTTCTGCCAAAACTACCATCTGTGGACTTATAGAATGCCTGGTCCACCATCATGGCATTCCACACAGCCTTCCTTCTGACCAAGAAAATCACTTCACAGCAGATGAAATGCAGCAATGGGTCCCTGCTTAAGAAATTCACTGGTCTTACCATGTTTCCCATCATCTTGAGGCAACTGACTTGATCAAATGGTGGAACGGCCTTTTGAAGACTCAATTACAATGCTAGCTACACGGTAATACCTTGCAAGGCTGGGCCAGTATTCTCTAGGAAGCTGTATATATTTGAAATCAGCATCCAATACATGGTGCTATTTCTTCCATAGCCAAGATTCACAAATTGCAAAAATCAAGGGGTAGAAATGGGAGTGGCACCACTGACTATTGTTCCTAGTGACCCACTAGCAGAATTTTTGCTTCCTGTCCTTATGAGCTTGTGCTCTACCGGCCTAGAGATTATCGTTTCAAAAGACGGAATGCTTCCACAATAAGACAGAATAGTGATTCTATTGAACTGGAATTCAAGGCTGCCACTGGCTTCTTTGGCCTCCTCATGCCTCTGGATCAACAGGCAAAGATGTATATCCACTAATGTACCAGCTAAGGGATTGGTCCTGATTACCAAGGGGAAACTGGACTACTGTTCCACAATGACGATAAAGAAGGCTATGCCTGGAATATAGGAAATTCCTTAAGACATATTTTAGTACTAGCATGCCCTGTGATTAAAGGCAAAGGAAAACTACAACAACTCAATTCAAGTAGCCAACGCTACAGATTTTGGATTTATCAGCCCCCAAAACCACATGAGTTAATTCCTTAAAATAAGTCTGTGTATCTGGATATTATCTATGTATCTGTTCACGTATCTGTCTTTAGATAGATACATGGACACATACATGTAAATATATATAAATCTCTCCCTATGCACACACACACACACATATCCTATTGAAAGTTTTTCTTTGGTGATCTCTAATACACCTGTAAATTATAAGTCCAAAATTAATTTCCCTTTCCTTTTATTACATATTATAAAAATACTGCTTATTTTAACAAGTCCAACAATACAGAATTGTAGAAGCAAAATATTAATACTTCTCAGTCCTGCTCCTTTGTTTTATATCCTTCCATACCTTTCTCCACAAAATGCATACATACACAAATTCACACGTATTCTCACATCCAGAATTCATTGTTTTATCTTTTAAAAGCGGTTACACTCCACGTAATGCTACATATGTAACTTATTTTTTCCCAATAGAGTAATACATTATATTATATAACCACCTCTATGTAAATACTTACAGAACCAATTTTAAAATTGTTGCGTACTAGTCACTATATTTACCATAAATTAATTAACATTTTTCTATTGGTGGACTTTTGTATTATTTCTTTTATTTCTTTTTTTCTTTTTATTAAGTGAGAGGCAGGAGACAAGGAGACAGACTTCCACATACATCCCGACCAGGGCACACCTGGCAAGTGCCCTGTGATGGTGATGCTCTGCCCATCTGGGGTCACTGCTCCATTGCTTGGCAACCGAGCTATTTTAGTCCCTGTGGTGAAGCCATGGAGCCATCCTCAGCACCGATGGCTAACTTGCTTGAAGCAATCATGCCATGGTTGTGCAAGGGGGAGAGAGAGGGACAGGGAGAAACAGAGAGAAAGGGGGGGGAGGAGGGGTAAAGAAGCAGATGCCCATGTGACCTGACTGGGAATCGAATCCAGAATTCTACACACTGGGTTGATGCTCTACCACTGAGCCAACTAGCCAGGGCCTGGATTGTTTATGATTTTCACCACATTAAATAATGCTGCATTATGCTTGTACTTTCAAATTTAGATAGTCTTGTTTTTATTTCTGTATAAACTAAAAATTTGGGTTTCTAGGTTAAAGAGTATGAACATTTAAAATTTAAATTATATATATAGGAATATAGGAAATTATATAATTAATATAATATAGAAAATCACTTCACAGCAGATGAAATGCAGCAATGGGTCCCTGCTTAAGAAACTCACTGGTCTTACCATGTTTCCCATCATCTTGAGGAATTTATATATATATAATATATATTTATTATATATATATAAATAATTGTTTTTTTAGGTGAGAGGAGGGGATATAGTGAGACATATTTTCTCATGCACCCTGACTGGGATCCACCCAGCATCCCTGTCTGGGGCTGATGCTCAGATCAACCAAGCTATTTTTAGCACCTGAGACCAACACACTTGAACCAACTGAGCTATCCTTAATGCCCAGGGCCACATTTGAACCAATCGAGCCACTGGCTGTGGTAGGGGAAGAAGAGAAGGGGGAGAGGAAGAGGGAAAAGCAGATAGTTGCTTCTCCTGTGTGCCCTGATTGGGAATCAAAACTGGGACTTTCATATGCAGGGCTGATTCTCTGTTCACTGAGCCACTGGCTAGAGCCTATAGATTACTTTTATAAAGCTTATAGCAGTTCATTTTTCTGCCAGCAAAGCATATAGCCCCATATTCTCACCAGCACTGCATATTAGTTTTCAGTGTTATGAATAAAAAATTAGATTCCATTTATATATTTTTAATTGCCTTGCTACTAAAATGATTGTATATTTTCAAATGGTTATGGCTGGTTGACATTTCTCTTTCTATTCCTTGCCTCTTCATTTTCTTTTCCCATTTTTATAGCATTACTTTTCTTTTTAAACACTCTCTAAGAGACTTTCATCTTTACTGCACATGGCCTTTCAATCTACCTAATGCGTCCATAAGCCTACAGGAGTCAGGTCAATGTTTATATAGATCACTGCAGTTTAATTGCTCTGACACCATCCTCCCACCCCCAGTGAGAAACAAAAGGACCAGCAGGAAGGTGATGATGTGGTGGACCTTGACATTTCTGTCAGTGGCACAGCAGCAAAGAAATTCTAAAGAAAAATCATCTTGTCAACTTTTTCAAACTAGAAATGTATTTAGACCGCAATATAGATCTAATGCCCAGCTTGCAGAATTGCAGAATTTTCCAATTTGGTGTTGCTCCAGGTTAAAAAACATACCAGCTGAAAAATGTGAATTGGAATCATTTGCCATCCGTTCCTAATATAATGACTGATTTCCCACTCTGGATTCAGCAAGCTGCAGGCAATGGGTTTGAACTGAGTCCAGGTGGAAGAGGGCCAGACATATTAAATTTAGGGCCTCTATTGCACAACTCCCTACAGAAATTGTGCAAATAATACAGCTGAAGTGCTTTCTGCATGCTGTGTAACCCAACTCTTTTGGCAACCTGATTAATTCCTTGCCCTTTTCTATAGTATGCACAGTTAGGAAATATACTAAAAGGTGACAGAAACTATAATAGAACCTGTCAGGTATTACATCCAAGATGTTATCCTCTTCATTTGTAGTTTAGAGAAAGAAATCCTCATGAAGCTGGGGCTACAATAATTACCCCTCAGTACTATTTTCTTTTTGTTAGTACCACTCATGGCTGTAACATGTAAGTCAAACCCCAGAGCTGATTGTTATTCTGCATTTATGTTGTATTCTACAGAGCTAAATGTAAACATGTACCCAGGCTTACTAAAAACTGGCCTAATTCATGCAAAACCATTTTCAATTGTAATGCATTAAAATTGAACCACCATGCATAGCTCTCTGTTTCATAGAAACGTACACACAATCTTCAGAAACTGAACTTTCATGTAACCTCACCCTGCCTTTTGTATCTTTTCTCAAAAGGAGGCTGAGAGACAAGGATAACTTCTGGGCATAAATAATAAGATTCATTTAGTCTGAGATTTGCAGTAACACCAGTTTTAGTTTTTTACAAAGATGGAGGTGTTATTGTCAAGGTTCCAGGGAGATACTAATGCTGAGAATGACACACCAAGTTCTACCCAAGTCATCTAAAACCAGGGCTTGTCAAAAGGGAATAATGTGCTAAGTAGATACTATTTTTTTTCCAAATGAAAAATAGTTTACAGGTGCCTTCTATACTATTCTGCTTTACTTATGAATTCTTTTTTAATTGCACACTAAGAACCAGGGGATAATTCAACACTGGCAAATGAATTCCAACATCTGACTTGGAAGGCAACTTGGCAAAAACAGGGGTGCGCTGACTTGACGCAGTAGCATTCGGGGCTATGAGCTTGTGAGAAACTCCAGTGAGGATTGTATTACTAGTTTTGGGAGAAGTAAGCACGGCATTGGAAACTGAAGAAATGAGTCACAGTGATTTTATTACGTAACCTATAGTCAGAGTTGAATTCTGCTTTTGTTTTCTGGATTTTGGTTTCCAAATGTTTCCTTAGGGTAAGTAACTTGGTTTAAATGGGACTGAACCAACTCAGCTCCAGGAATTAGTAACCAATTTGCTTTTAAGTGTCATATTTCATGTTACCCTTAACAGGTATCACATGTTTTCAGTTGGTCTTTTCTGTATATTGACATTGGCTTAGGGGGAAAAGAAATTCAAATAATGAAAGCTCCGGGATACTTAGAGAGTTTATCCATAAATCACGCTTAGCTCTAACATCAGTGCATGTTTGGGAAATAATTATGTAGCATGCCATAAACTATTTGTACATGGGTATGTGTCATTCATGTCTCAAAATACTCTTTTTGGGCGGTAGTCTAGTTGTGGCCTGTTGACCTGAGGAAAAACATCTGGCAATTAAGTGGAAAAAATTGTAGGGTTAATTGATATGAGAAGACTAATAGGATTCTGGCTGTGCTTGGGATCAGAATGTGACCTCTGAAGTATTGTGAATTGGAAACTGGAAAACATTTTAGATCTTTCACTTGAAAAAATATTTGAAGCGGCACCACATGCCAGAGTTAATCAGTGTCAAAATGTATTATTCCACATCTTGCTCTTATAAACAAGAAGCAAAGGAATGAAAATAAGTTTGCCCTTTTGTTATGGACTGAATTGTGTCCTTCCCAAATTCATATGTTAAAGCCCCAATCCCCAATGTGACTGTATTTGGAAATAGGGCTTTTAAAGAGGCAATTAAGGTTAAATGAGGTCATATGGGTGGGACCTATTGCCACAGTCTGGTGTCCTTAAAAGAGAAGGAAGAAATGCGCACTTAAAGACAATGCTGTGTGAGTACACAGGGAGAAGGCGCCATGCGGAAGCCAAGGAGAAAGGCTCGGGAGAATCCCACCCTGCCAAAACCTTAATCTTGGGCTTCTAGCTTCCAGAAATGAGAGAAAATAAATTCTTGTCATTTAAGCCACCCAATTTGTTGTATTTTGTTATGAGAGCCTTAGCAGACTAATATTCACTTTGTCTAGTTGTCTGAAAATAGAGTGAAAGGCACTATGGGTAAATAAAATATATTTTAATGTCTGTGGTGTCAAAACATTTATCTTGTATTCTTGTAGATTTTCTGGGGGCAGACCCAGTTTCTGTAGCAGGCTGGAAATGCTTCTATTAGTGCCTGAAGTGGCCGTAAAGGTTGTTGGAGTAAGTGGAGTGGACATCTATTGTTTAGACTTGCCCACCTTTCTGCCCCCTTCCTCTCTAACATCAGCATGGCATTCCTGTGAAGAATGGCCTTTTTCACCTTAGTCCACATGATCTGGCTGTGGCTTACTCCACCCCGTGACTCCAGGATGGGCAGGTGACTCAGACCTGAACAAGAGTACAGTCGCCCCTTGCCAGAATGATTATTCAGGAGAGCAGTGGATCTGTGACCGTCACAGCCATTTAGCATCAACCCACACACTTTTGCTGGAACTCCTGAGAAAGAACATATACTTTCTTCTGGATTTACGAAGATGATAGGATGTAAGCCTGGAGCTGCTGGTGGCCATTTCTCAGAGAATCAAGTCAAAATGGAGGAACCCCAAGTCAAGAAGAGGAGATCTGTTTCTGATAGTATTCTTGGAGAAGCAACAGCAAGCTATCCCTGGGCCTAAACTCACGTTCTCATTATGAGAGTATGGGAAATACTCAGTCTATTTCTGTATAAGCTTTATAAAATGGAGTTTCTGGCTTTTATAGCTGAAAAAAAAAAAAGAAGAAAAAAAAAAGAAAACATTTTGGCCAATCGCTGTGGCTGAAGATGAAAAGAAATATTTAAATCTGGCTCAAGTGCTCTTGCCCTTTTTCCAACTTACCCAGAAATCTATTAAGCTTCTGTTAAGCCTGCGGTCAGGTTCCACGTTCACTGCGGATACTTCCCTCCTGTGGTCTCTCACCTCCTGGTGCGGCTCTTGAGGTGCCTGGCATATACTACCTTGCCCTGGCATCGCAGAACATTATTTGGAAACAGGATCTTTGGGTTGTGATTAGTTAAGGAGCTCAAGATGAAATCATTCTGGATTTAGGTGGGCTCTACATCCAATAACTTGTGAGCTTATGAGAGAGGAGAGGACACAAAAAGCCCAAGGAAGAGAGCCATGTGGAGAGAGAAGCAGAGATTGGGCTCATGCCCAGCCTCTACCCAGAGAACAGCAGGAGCCATCAGAGGTTGGAACAGGCAAGGAAGGAGTCTTGCCTACAGCTTCGGGAGGGGACACGCTTTGGGTTTAGAATTCTGGCCTCTAGAACTGTGAGAAAATAAATTCCAATTTTTTTGAAGACATAACATTCTTGGTAATTTGTTATGGTTTCTTAGGATGCTGGTGCGTTAGTGGATCTATGAGTATGGGAAGAATATGGAAAACTCGAAGAGATGACTTTGCTAGGGGAGGGGGAGGTCACGTCCAGCTTCATTCGCATTGAAATCACAGAGAACAGGGATACTTCCGACTTTCGTTCTCCCTCACGCCTCTCACCTAATTAATCAGATGGCGGCAAGCGGGGGGTCCCGTGCTCGCAGTCCCCCACCGGGAGGAGCAGCTCGCTGAGACAGGGACGGGGGAGAGGAGGCGCAGGGCGACGGCTGGGCCGTGGCTGCGCGGCGGCGCGCGCTGGCGTCCTGACAGCTTGGCCATCTGCTCCATGGAGGCCGTCCAGCTCCATCACAGAGACAATACAATTTCTGTCACTTCTTAGAAAAGCATCCTTGTAACACAACAGTCAGTTAGCGGGTCCTTTGTGTGGCAGTGTCCGTGTTCAGGACGAGGATCGCCATGCGTCCCGGTTTGCGGTGGACAGTCCCAATTTACGGTGCTGTCCCAACCTCATTAATTACAGCCCTCCCCGCTCACTTTGAAAAGTGCTCCTGTTTGGATGATAAATTATAAAGCAACCTTAGTTATGACACAATCCCTCAATTTTTTTTTTTCTAAAGAAAGGAAAAGGCTCTAAAACTTTGCAATGTGATTTACTTTCCTTTTCCTGCCAACCCCACAAGATGACTTAGTTACAGTGTTTTGGAAACAGGTTATTTATTTATTATTATTATTATTATTATTATTATTATTATTATTATTATTTTGAGGGAGTTTTGCTCAGGGAATGAGAAAGGGAAGTTTGTAAATTGACTTGTTTCCTAAAGGTGGGTAGGCTCCCCCTGGCTCCCCCAGCCCCATCCCTGCCCCTGGGGCCTCCCCGCCTGCCTCTGGCTTTGGCCATCGCAGCCGTGCCTCCAGCCAGTGAGAGGAATTTGGCAGCTTCAGCAGTGTGACCAACTGCACACAGCCATGTCTGCAAAGCAGGTGTAAGCTGGCATTCTGCCCGAGCCTGGCCAGACAGCTTCATAAATCCTGCCCTTACCGCAGCCCAGAATTACTTTTCATGACACAAAGCCAAGCTGTGTTACTCACCTAATGCCCCGATTTACAGTTCCCAAGACAAAAGAACATACAGATAGAGTTTCAGGGCTCTGTTTGCCTTCACATTTATCTAAAGGTTAGTTTCAGGTCAGGCTCAAGAAACCTGACAAATGGTGGTGAATAAACCTAAAAATAAATTAAGTGCAAGTGGGAAACTTAAGCATTCCTTGTTCTTGTGCCAGAAGAAAACTCAGCCCAATTTACATTCTTTTAATATCTGAAGCCAGCAGCTGTTCTCTTATTTGCGGCGTGCTGGGGAGTGATTATGAGCCCCTTCAGCTCATATGCATATGCATGTGTGTGCTTAGACAGACGGCACATACATGTACACGCACACGCAGTCTGCACAGTCCCCATTTAAATATTTGTTATCATGTCTTCAAGGACTAGTTGCATAATGAGAGAAACACTTATCTGGTAGAGTGCTGCGGTGGCCCGGTAGTGCCACCCAATGTCGTGCCAGGCCTGAGAACACTAGGATTTCAAGTAAGAGAATTCATCACTCTAAGCACAGGGAAATCAGACCTAGAAATGCAGGTACTTGGAGAGAATGCTCGTATGTGATTCCCATGAAGGTGAAGGCCGAGCAGTAAACCTGAAGACCTGAAGGATACTTGGGGGGGGGGGGGGGGCGGGGCGGCTCACACCTTCCATGAATACTTAGTTTGTAAATTTGTTTCTTTAATTTTGTTTTGAAATATACTTGTCTTTCCAGTCCACCGTTCTTACTCACCTGTTTCTCTCTTTAGTCTTCCCTCTGCCTCCCTTCTTCTCACCAACCCCACTTTCAGGAAGCAGTCAGGTGATACGATAAATGAGAAATATTGATATGATGTGATTAATAACATCGTTTTAGTGCTTTCTCTAGGCAGGCTAATGAATTTATAAAAGTAAGTGAGTGGAGGCCCAGCAATGAGTGAGTGTGACCAAAGGCCCACCCCTGAGGATCTGCTAGGACTTCATTCCTCAGGCTGGGCAAAGGGTGTTGCTAAGAAGAACAATAGACAACCATAGAAGTCCACCTTCCCTGCTTCAGAAAACTACAACCAACATCGAAATTTATCATTCTACTGCCCTGGCCGGATAGCTAAGTTGGTTTGAGCATTGTCCCAATATGCCAGGGTGTGGATTTGATCTTCGGTCAAGGCGAGTACAAGAATCGACCAATGGATACATAAATAAGTGGAACAATAAAATTAATGCCCCCCATCTCTTCTTTTCCCCTCTCCTTTCAATCAATAAATTTAAAAATTTTTTAAAAGAGAGATTTGCCTGACCTGTGGTGGCACAGTGGATAAAGTGTCGACCTGGAACCCTGAGGTCGCCAGTTCAAAACCCTGGGCTTGCCTGGTCAAGGCACATATGGGAGTTGATGCTTCCTGCTCCTCCTCCTTTCTCTCTCTATCTCTTTCTCTCTCTCTTTCACCTCTCTCTATAAAAATGAATAAATAAAATCTTAAAAAAAAGTTAAAAAATTTTTAAAAAGAGAGAAATGTGCCCTCCTACTGTTGTTTTTTTCTAAATGTAAACTCCTCTATGGTGTCAGAATTCCCTTCTCTGACTTTCCCCACTCCTCACCTCCTCTCCATTTTTCTGTTCCCAGGATTGGGATAGAAGTCTCACTAAGGGAAGTAGGGTATTTCTAAAGAATAAGACATGGATCTCATCTGGATTTCACAGTGGGTTTGTAGATTCCAGCTGCCTCTATTAGAGAGTTCCAGTACAAGCCCAGGACGTTTTTCTACAGACCAAGCTAAGTAAAACCCACCACTGTCAAGCTTCTTTCTGACTGCGGAGAGGAAAGGTGCCAGATGAGTGTGTTTCAGTGATGAGTTTGACAGCTCTGCCATATGGCACCCAGACAATTGAGGTAAAAAGGAGTTTTCTGAGTGAGTGATTTAGGGACCAAGACATCCCATGGCACTCTTAGCAGCCATATCTGCTCTACCCCTGTGCTCTTAGCTCTCACCCATCCTGCATGTGCTGATGGGGTCTCACTGCAAGCACATTTGCCTGTCTGCATATCCCCCTAACTGCTCCCCTTGATACACAATCAGAGTGCTGGGGCTCCATTCCCCCTGGGAACAGTGCTTGGCCAATGACACCTGGGAGCAGCAGAATTAATACCCCAGTGGGGACAACTGAGATGTTTCCCACAGGTTCCCAGCAGTCCCCAGCGCCCAGGAAGCTAACCTGCTCAGTAATGCTCTATTTAGTGGCTTCTTGGCCTTCCTGTCTAATTTCCCCTCCCCCCTTTTCAGGTGCTTCCTGAATCCCCTCCCCCCCCAAAAGTTCTTATATTCAAACTCTTGTCTGGTGTCACCTTCTCGAGGATCCAACCTAAGAATGCACAGCATGGGAATATTTGTGAAAAGGCAAACCAAGTCTGTGGGAATTATGTATCTCGTTTTGAGAAAGTGGACTCTATAGGGGACTTAAAAATGGCACAGAAGATGTCCAGAAGTACCAGAGTACATGGGACTTATAGGATGTTTACTGCCATATCCAAATGTAATGATAATACATGGAGTGTGAATGTGTTGTGTGTTCATGCACACACTCCTCACGAGTAAGTGAGGGAGGGGGAGGGAGATTATAGGGAGAGACTGGGTGAGGATTTCGAGTCTCCCATTATTAGGATTATGACTGGGAAGACAAAGCATTGCTTTGAGATTTGTCTGTGTGTTTGAAAAGGCAGTTGAATGTTATTAATGTATTCCAGGAAGTACTGAACACTAACTTGAAGCTTTTATCAGCTTTCTTTGCTCTAATTTCTAAAGCAAAAATGCCTTCCCTCCAAATACTCTATTAAAAGAACATATGAAATTAATGAAACATATCATTACTTTTACAATGGCCAAATTGTAGATTTGTCACAGTACAGAGACAGAAACTCATTAAGCCATTGTGCTTCTGTTTCATATTTTATAGTGTATTAAAAGAAAAAGAATTTTCCGAGCCTACCAAACCTTTTTTTTTTCCCCCTCTCTGGTCTCTCGCTCTGAAACTTCTTTTATATTTCAAGCTGCAAATCATCTAACTTATCTCTCTCTACTTGCACTACACAGCAGAACAGAAATTAACAATAGCTGGCGAAAAACAAGAATCCCTATTTGGGCTTTTGTGTATTTCATGGTTTATTTGAGAAGCAGGATAGAGTTGACAAGTCTTGCATCCTTTAAAAGCAGATATGGACAGCAGCATTCTTCTTTATCAACCCATCAGAGCCCTTCTCTCATATCCTTCAGAAAAACTGAATTATTTATCCCATTGGGCTTGGGCATTTCAGCAAACGTCAGCACAGTTGCAGCCTGAAACCAAGCTGGTGGTTCAGTTACCCTCTGCGTTATATTGAGCAATGCTGCAGCTTTTCAGTGGATGCTGTGAATACAGGAAAGAATGGCATGAGAAATCAAGTGTGAATCAAGGTAAAATCAGTCAGTTCTCCTTCAAAACTCTATTTCTGCTCCTAACTGCAACTGAACTCTTTGAAAGAATGTGAACCTTTACTAACACCTATCCAAACCAATGCAGCTTGGTTGCCTTTTATTGTCAAACTTAGTCTGCCTTTTAAAAAGTATTGAACAGGGAATTTGACATGTGTTATTTTTAAAGATTCGTAAACTTTTTTCGCTTAAAAAACGAACAGATGTTTCAGGAGGCATTTGGTGGAAATAATATCTCTATGATCTTAACCATAGAACTTTGTCCTTTTTTTAAATTTTTTTTTATTATTTATTCATTTTAGAGAGGAGGGGGGCGAGAGAGAGAGAGAGAGAAAGAGAGAGAGAGAGAGAGAGAGAGAGAGTCTGAGAGAGAGAGAAGGGGGAGGAGCAGGAAGCATCACCTCCCATATGTGCCTTGACCAGGCAAGCCAGGGTTTTGAACCGGCAACCTCAGTGTTTCCAGGTTGACACTTTATCCACTGTGCCACCACAGGTCAGGCCAGAACTTTGTCCTTATTGTGGAAGGTCACAAGGAAACGACCTTTGAGGGAAAGAAATATATTTATTTTGGTTCTTTCCCACATTATCTAAATGGCATTCAAATACTCTTTTTTTTTATCACTTGGAGGTTGAGGGGGGTAGAGAGAAAGAGTGGGGGGAGAGAAAAAGGATTTAAAGCAGTTAGCTTATACAATTATAGAGTCTGATCAGTCCAAAATCTGTAGGGTAGGTTGGAAGCACAGGCAAGATTTCTATGTTATAGTCTTGAGACAAAATTCATCTTTCTCCAGGAAAACTCCGTTTCTGCTCTAAAGGCCTTCAGCTGATTGGATGAAGCCTGTCCATCCATACACATTGTGGAGGATAATCTACTGTACTCAAAGTCAACTATTGTAAATGTTAGTCACATCTACCAAATTCCTGCACGTCAAGTAGTGTTTGATCAAGCAGCTGGGCACCAGAGCCTCACCAATCCAACACATACAATTAGCCAAACCACTCAGAAGGAAGTCATTGCCCCCATGCCACGTGTTGTACTGAGCAATATGGTATTTTGAGTGAAAAAGATTTGGCTTCAACATCCATGTCTGCCTCTTCCTGTATGTCCTTGAGTAAGTATCAAATGTTTTGAGTCTTCATTTTCTTACTTATACAATCATCCATATCAATTAAGATAATCTTCCAATTGCAAGATACAGAAAACCCAATCTAGTAGGACTGAATAAAAGAAAGGGTGAATGGCTTGGTTCGAGTGACTAATAACTTGATGTGTTGGGATGCACTGAGGATTCAATATCTACCAGGGTCCAAGTGATATCATGGAGACTCCATTAGGATGTTGCTCCTCTCACTCATATCTCAGCCTCCTGTGCTTTGTGTTGGTCCCATTCTCACAATGCTCCTCACCCCAATCAAAATGTGGAGGCTACTCATTCAAAAATGGGAAATAGATGCTGGAGAAGCAAAAACAAATATCCAGGGCATGATGAGTTTAGTACTTAACTCAGGGTGGCTATTAGGATCCAACGTGTGTTTCTAAAGCCCGTGGAGCATAAAAGAAATTTTATGAATGGCTGTTGCTGTTTTGGGAGTGCTTATGTTTGTACAAGCCTGAGGGAGTTCTGAATTACAGATACTTGATAGCAGTGTGATAATACTGCTTCCATCCCAGCTCTGACTCTCCTGGGCCTTCCCCTTCCTTACTCATTTGTCAGTCTGAGAGGACTGGCTTTAGAGTAACTGGCCATTGAAGTTCATTCTCTTCCATCGGATCTGATTGATTCAGATAATACCAGACCAATATTCTAAGCTAATATTCTCCAGCATTAAAGCACACTGTGTTATGACAAACATGGACATATGTATTTTAGGGAAAAAAAAAATTTATATATTTTTTTTTTTAAATAATGAATGATTAGGGGCTTTGTTTAGACTGTCTTATTTAAAGATGCCAACTTTTACCTTGGTATATATCATTGGTGTGTAATCAATCTGTCCTAAAGAGAATGAATAGAACTGATTACAAATGAAATTTTGGCAAATTAAAGTGATAGCATGGGATAATTTTTAGTTGAAATTGAAATAAAGGAATTTCACAGCAGGAAAAAAAAGAACTGTAATGGGAATTCCGAAAGATTCTATAATCAGCTTATCTTGAACAAAAGAATTAAAGCAAGTCATGGAGCAGATTGGCTCACCTCTCTCAACTTTTTATTTTATTCTTGTAGGTATATGTCCTAACTTTCTCCCGTATTCTCCTTGCCAACCTTTTTTCCCTCTTTTTAAAAAATATATTCATTTTTAATAACACTTTTGGGCTTATCAATGGCACCTGTTATGATTTAATCTCAGTTTGCCTCAGGGAAAAATGATTTGTGTGTGTGTGTGTGTGTGTGTTGGTGATGGTGACAGAATGATGTTAGAGATGTTAGAAATAAATGTTCTAAAAATAAAAACGATTCTATCGGTAGTATTGTTTTGAATATGTTGGAGTGGGAAGAGATGGTAGGTAAGAATATTCTTAAAAATCAATTGTGACAGTTCAGTGGGCAAAATCTTAGAAGCTAACTTTGATGGAGGCCATAAGAGTTAAGTGTTACTATTAATGTGAAACAGAGTAGGAATTTTTTTTATAACTTCATCTAGAGGAAAGAAAATAATGAAATTACCTGTAGAAGAACAGGGAAGAAGATGAGATGGCAAAAGACAATTCCTGAGAAGGCTTTTATGAGAGCTACAGAAATTCTTGGCCAAAGTATTTCTGAATTATTTTTTCAAATGATTCTAATTTATATTTTCCCCGGGTTTTTGAGAGTTGAGGATATTTGCATAGCAAATGTTTTTCTCTGCTTTGCCAACAGCCTGGATAGACAGTTGAGGATAACTCCTGCTTCATGCGCTGCTGGCGTCAGCCTTCCGCGGGTAAGGGAGGCAAGCACGCTGAAACACCGACTTGGAAAAACACTAGAATTTTATGAACAAATATTTATAAGTAGATCAAATTTCAGGCTTCCTAAGCTTGGCAGAGTTCCATATACATGGAACTAAATTAAAACTGAGAACAAATCAAATGAGGGGAAAAGGAAGAGAAACCCTTGAAGGAAGGAACTGTAGGCACCAGCAGAGTTGTATTTACTTATCTGTATCTTGAATCATCAGCAAACAGTGATTAGTTTAAATAATGATCTGCACTGAGTGTGTTAGTTGGCTAGCAAGCACTTGCAATATTTTATTATTTCTAAGTACCTCAGCAAGATTCTTTCTTGTTCATCGGCTCTGTTAGAGGGCACCATTGTGAACATGGGTCAATGTGGCCTTGGCACCTCTATTTGGAACAAAGCACAGAGGTTAGTTAGTGTGTTGACGATAATTGAATTTTATCATGATCTAACTGCTATTTAGGCAGAAAGGCAGAGAATTGTCTTATTTGTATCAAGGGTGATAATGTCTGGAGTGCTTACTCAGGACTAAGTGTTTTTCATAAATTATTCTGATCAGTATTTATATCAACCATCCCAAGTACATATAATTATCTCCACTTATTCAGATAAAAAGAAACTGAGGCTGCAGGAGATGAAAATGACTTGGCTATTAACAGAATTCCATCTCAAGAGCTTCTGACTTCAAAGCTCCTATTTTTTAACCACTCGTGCTATACTCAAGTGTATATCTTGGCTAATGCTAAGATTTTTAAACAAATTGACATAGTTATAGCCTGATTTGGACAAGAGACAAAATAAGTAGCCACTTCAAAGGCATCGCACTCTTCATCAGTTGTGGAGTGAGGAATGGAAGTGCCTTTTCCAATGTAGTATTAGTCAGTTTATTGAATGTTTTCATTGCATCTTCCTCCAGTTGTGCTGTAGTGACAATCTCATTTTTCTATAATGAAATCTTGGTCAGATTTCTTAACTTTCCAGCCATTTTTGGTATAAGACATTCTCAGATGCTATTTAAAACTCATTTTTGTTCATCTTATTAGATCAGTCTCAAACTCAGTCTTGACTTCTTCCCCCACTGCCTTATCCCCATTCAGACCCCACCAGGCCAGCCTTGATGGTAGACACAATGGCTTGAATTATGGTAGGAGAGGAGAGGCATGATATCTTCCTGTCACAATTCCTCTGTACTTTCCCAAATAAGTTTTCCTGCTCTCCTCCTATTGGACTCTGTCTTTCTGGGGCCAACTTCTTCTACCCATCAATGAGTAACAGAAGACCTTGCTTATGACATGTCACACATCAATTCTGAAAAGTGTTTCTGGCTTGTTCTAGTTCTGTCTGGTTCTTTTTGATCCTGGAGGCCATGGTTGATTTGTAGTTCCCCTGTTTCATGGGACAATAGCCTTCTCACTAGCCTCCTCTCTTACTGAAGAACCATCCTCCTTTCAAAGGGACAGTGACCTGCCTCCTTTGTCTCTGTCAAATCCAGTCAGTATACAGCCTGTTTCCTGAGTTGGGTGTCTCTTTGTTTAGCCACATTGGTTCAACACAGGTTCCTGCCATTTGTCATCGTAAATTTTCCAACATATGGGATCATAGGAGGTGCTTGGTTCCTATCTGTGTTCTTTTGAGGCCAGTCAAAACAGTGTGGGCACGCTCTTTTTTCCGGGCATCTGGCATTATGACAGTTCTTTCAGACTGATGCAGGGAGCTACTCTAGCAGGCTTCACACTGGCAGAAATGCCTGGACGGTGTTCTGCATTCAAAAATTCTCCACAATGTTTGGCACACATTGATTGCATTCCTCTCTTTCCATTTCCCATGGGACAGAGGACATAGTAGTTACTTAAATTGACAACATGCTGGAAACTAAGGTTTCCAAACGTTTCCCAAAGATGTTGTCACCACACTTCACTCTGGTGGCTGCCCCAGTATAGGTCTGTAAGCACTTATCCAAGGATGAAGCGCCAGTCTTATATCTTTCAGGCCTGAGTGAGTCTTTGGGACTGCCCCACCCTCCACACACACCTGCTTCACAGAGAAAGCACTTTTTTCCACAAACATTAAATTTAAAATCCAATCACACTCCTCTGTTTGTGGTAGGGATGAAGGCAGTCATGTAGGTAGTGGGAACATGCCTCTCAATAACCCCGACAGCAGGTAGCTGGTCCTAACAGCTGCTGGTAACTGTTAGGGGTTCATGGGGGTCTCTCCAACTTAGATTGTGAGAAACTAGCATCTTTTCCTTCACCTCTGGGCCTTATTCCCAATTAAAATATAATAGAAAAAATCTAATTGGACATCATGTTGTTATAGTGTAGACATATTTTTCATTGTGTATCTCAGTCTCTGAGAGTTTAGATTTCCCAATAAATTTCTTCCTAAGTCATGGCCTGGTTCTGTCAGTCAGGAAGTATCCACTAGATATTTGCTTATTATGGCACATATTTTAGGGGCCTGTCACACTCATTGAGAAGATAATGTTTTAGGGAGGTATATGAAAGATGAGGTTAACTCTGTGTTTCAGCTTATGCTGTAATAATCAGCAGTCTAATAAGAGTGACACTGAACAGAAGGTGCTAGGGAGACATCCCTTTACATTATTCTTCTTTACCCAGCAAGACTTTAAAGCATATACTGACTCAAAGAGATTTTAGTCTTCTTGGCTAGTGCCATTTCAGAGGATATACAAACATAATCTCTAGGCACAGTTAAATGTGCACCTAAAATTTGTACTTGTTCTTTAGTGTGCTCAGCTCCAACTTACGTTACTAATAACCCAAGAAAATACACTAAAGACTGCAGTCCTATACTCCCAATGGCTTTCTCATTAGATTTTCTATATTATCAATATAACATTGTTTATCTTGAAGTTTATGAATCTTCAAGGGTGAGTTCCATGATTGTTTTCAAACATTATTCTCCACTAATCAAATCCACTGTTTTAAACTGTCTTGTTTCATTATAGTCCATGTGTGTGTTTTCCCCTATTCTCTGCTTGATCAAACTTTTGCTTTCAGTTAAGATATGAGTCAAATGTTACCACTATCTCTGCATGGTTAATACACTCTACTTCTCTGACAAGGTTTGTGAAGTTCAAATGGAAGAGAAGTTATAGAATGCTGTTGGAAAAACTCTTTGATCCATAAGAGTCACTGCAATTCTTTATAAAGATGGAAGAACATGTATATACCTGCATGGCCTCCTTGTTCTATTGTTGATGAGTGCTTTTTAAACATTGCTTTAAAAAGAAAATAATGATGGGTTACAAAACAACAAATCATAATTTCTGAGGTTTTGTGAGAAAGAGACAAGAAAATAATAAACTAGTCAAAGACAGAGAAGGGGACTAAAAAAAAAATAAGAAAATATCAAATGAAAGAAATTTCAGAGAAAAAAGAACTATTAATTTTTACTTAAATTGGAGTGAAGTTTCACATAGACTGTAAAAAAAGATAGGGATATTAATTGGGTGAAGCTGATTTTTACTTAAAAAATAACAAAACAAGCAAAAGGAAGTTATTAGATCTAATCAAATGCTATAAAAGATATAGATAAAATAGGTATAAATTTGAAAATTTATAAATTTGGGACTACAAAGTAAACAAGTAGTAAAAATTCTGCCAAATAATAATATTTTTTAATTCACAGAAAATCAGAGATTTACTCACATATGGGCCAGGAACAAAAAATGATGACATTGAAAACTAAAGAAACAGGAGACAGCAACTCACACTGGGGAAGTTTGAACAGGAGTTCAAAGAAGTCCACTAATGTCTACAAATATATCAGATCCTTGTCTTTGGGAATCCAGAGCTATTCTTGTGTAATGATCCTAATTTTAATTCCAAGAATGATAATATAATACAGTTGAAGAAAATAAATCTGTAACCTAAGAACACAAAGGGATATTATCAGATGATGGACAGCAGTGAGCCAAAATTTGAACTGGAAACATACAAAGTATATTAACCTTTGAACAAAAGAAGAAGGAGGAGGAGATGGTAGAGGGTAAGTGGGGGTATAGTGGGAATTTTTGGCAGGCAACTTCCTTAATCTCTAGAAAGTATAAGTATCTTTTTAGCTTAATTTACTTTGTTAGGGGTAAAAAACCATTATTTTTACAATATGTCTGTTAGAGAAAACTGAACAATATAGCAAAATGTAGTTTCCTCTCCTACATATAAGGCACATATAAAAATAATCCTTCTAAAAGTACTGCCTTTGGTTCCAAATAATATATTGTAATTTGCATGTTTTTTAAATATTCAGTAACATTTAATTGAATTATCTATCCCCATTGTTTTGGGGAAATCAGATAGTTTTCATTGTTTTTTTTAAAGCCATTATTTATAAAAATCTGTTACTAAATGTTTTGTACAAATGATTATTTCTAAACATTGAATTACTCAAAGAATAAGAACATTTAAATGTCTTTTAAGACTCTTACTTTAGTTTACCTGCAATTTGCAAAAGTCTTAATTTTAGGTCTGATTTAAAACAGCTCTGGCAGCCCTGGCCTGTTGGCTCACTGGTAGAGTGCCAGCCTTGCATGTAAATGTCCCTGGTTTGATTTCCGGTCAGAGCACACAGGAGAAGCGACCGTCTACTTCTCCACCTCTCCCCCTCCCCCTTCTCTCTCTCTCTCTCCCTCTCTTCCTCTCCTACCATGGCTCGATTGGTTCAAGCATATCAGCCCTGGGCACTGAGGATGGCTCCATGGAGCCTCTACCTCAGAAGCTAAAAATAGCTCAGTTGTGAGAATGGCTCCAGATGAGCAGAGCATGGACCCTAGACAAGGGTTGCTGAGTGGATCTCATTAGGGTTGCATGCAGGTGTCTGTCTATCTCCCCTCCTTTCACTTGGAAAAAGGAGAAGAAGAAAAACAGAACAGTTCTTGGCCAGTGGCTCAAGACAGAGCGTCAGCCTGGCATATGAATGTCCGGGTTCAATTCCTGGTTAGGGCACACAGGAGAAGTGACCATCTGCTTCTCCTCCCCTCCTTCTCACCCTTCTCTCTCTCTTCCCTGCCCATAGCCAGTGGCTTGATGGGTTCGAGCATGGCCCCGGGTGCTGAGGATAGCTGTGTTGGAGTGCATCAGCCTCAGGTGCTAAGAATAGCTTGGTAATTGAGCATCTTCCCCAGATGGGGTTGCCAGATGAATCCCAGTTGGGGTATGTGCAGGAGCCTGCCTCACTATCTCCTCTCCTCTCACCTAAAAAAAGAACAGTTTTATACTTTGTTGAGAATATTCAGAGTAATTTGAATAACTTAAAATGGCTGACTTGTGCAAGTAACCCAGAGGCCTGACTCTACATGTCCTCCTATTTCTCTTCACTCTGGGAGGATTAGGGTCATTTTGACGGTCTATCCATCAGCAAGTATTTCTTTCCAGAGAAGGAGGTGTTGGTGGGTTACCTTTTACCAGAACACAATATATATATATGGCATTATCTAATCTCAATATTTTTGCTTTGTAGGTAATAGTATCTTCTGGGTTCCAGAATTTATGTAGGTTTCAATCCCCTTTAAAATATTTAGTGTCAATCATTAAAATGGAAATCTTGGAAGATATATTCAAACATATTAACTACTGGTAATTTCCTCTGAAATTAGGAACTCAAAAACATAAAAAATTCAAGGAATTAAGTTAAAAATTGTATCTTTAAAATGCATGTTCAAAAACACAATTATTTAACCAGAATATGGGATATAGATAATTTTAAAATACCCATATTTATTTGCCACTGCTGTCCTGACATAAAAACTTAAAAAAACCATATATGGTTTCCCAGAATGTGTTTGGACCTTAGTTTGTCTAAAATCTAAATTCAGAGATGACTTTGTAGACAGTGCACCTTTAATTTAACATCTATTCTTTGACACATAAAAACTTGGCTAAAGGGCAGGATGCTAATGCCAGTGGTTACTGCTTCACAGACCACAGGGTCCTAACTACAAAATTTTCTCCTCAGAGCTACCAAAATGCCATCAATACAATCTTCCTAAGATTGACAGCTGTTGATCAGTTGATTGGTAATTCAGAAGTAATTAGAATGAGTGATATTAGAGTTGAGGCCATTACTCAGGTATTTCAAAACAAAAGAAAAGGCCCTGGCCGATTGACTCAGCGGTAGAGCGTCGGCCTGGTGTGCAGAAGTCCCGGGTTCGATTCCCGGCCAGGGCACACAGGAGAAGCACCCATCTGCTTCTCCACCCCTCCCCCTCTCCTTCCTCTCTGTCTCTCTCTTCCCCTCCCGCAGCTGAGGCTCCACTGGAGCAAAGATGGCCCGGGCGCTGGGGATGGCTCCTTGGCCTCTGCCCCAGGTGCTAGAGTGGCTGTGGTTGCAACAGAGCGATTCCCCCTGAGGGGCAGAGCATCGCCCCCTGGTGGGCAGAGCGTCACCCCTGGTGGGCGTGCCGGGTGGATCCCTGTTGGGCGCATGCGGGAGTTTCTGACTGTCTCTCCCTGTTTCCAGCTTCAGAAAAATACAAAAAAATAAAATAAAATAAATAAAAAAGATTAAAAAAAAAAAGAAAACAAAAGAAAAAAAAGTTTTGCTATTAGGAGCAAAAGGACATAATGAAACACGTGGGCACCATTCTCCAGACTGTTGAACTGCATCCATCAAATCCAGTGCCTACCTGCTCAGCCTGCACTTCAGAAGGCTCCTCCTGTCCTCTGGTCTGTTGTCTCTTCCTGGAGCTCCTTTTCCCACTTTGGTTTCATGCCCTGCTCTCTGCCTCTCCCACCTGTTTAGCTTCTGACCCTATCTGTCAAGCCCACTTACACATTCCTCCAGACTCCCCTCGTCTCCTATTCTTGGAACGCAGTGTGTTTTCCCTCTTGAAATCCTTCTCTGTGTTGTCTCTCTCCTGTTCTGTGTGAATCTCAAGATCTTTGCAAAAACTCCCTCTGCTTTTCTCTGAGTGGAGTAAATCATCAATACGATGGAGTGTTGGACCTATCTAGATGAAACTTGACTTGAGGGGAAAAGGCCACTTGTGAATGTTCTGTTCTGTTTCTTACTGCAGAAGCAATTGTCTAATTTCCCAGACTACTAAAAATTAAGATGTGAATTTACGAGGATGTTGACATAGCAAGTTATAATAAACGAGGCTGCTGCTGAAATTAAAAGAACAGTGCAACCTGACCTGCTTCTATCAGGAGAATTTTTGTGTGTCTGGATATGGTATCATGTAGTTCTGAGAGCATATTTTCATAGAATACTTTGCATTTTTTATGTGCGCCATGGGAGAACTCTTTCAAGAAAGCTGGCTCATACAGTTATTTCAATGCTTTTGAAATTCAAGATGCAGAGTGAGCTTTGCCAAATAGAGCGCTATCTAGTTCGATGATCAAACGCAGTGTATTTGGAAGGCAGAACTGAAAGTCTGCTAATTGTTTGCCTACATTCATGACAACCAGATATGCCACCAACAGAACCTTTTTGATATTATTTGTTGCTTTCATTTCTTCTCCTTTTTGAATAATTAATTTTGTGCATATTTACCTATAGCATTTATTCCACCAAAGAAATGTGTTCATAAAAGTCTTCACAAGCACATGTTCTCAAATTTCAAATAGCTTGTGAATTTTAGGGCAGACGCCTGGGGCGATGTTTTGATCTCATAGGGGAAGTACACTAGGCCTATGGAAAGTATGTATGTTGATTTCTTGGTTTTATGCCTGACTACTAATCCCTTTCTAGAAGTTTGTTTCCATTAGTGCCCAATTCCACTTATTTTCCCCCCAGTTGTTAAACAATCGTATAATTTAAGAAGTAAAACTAGACCCTGGGGCTGATTATCTTAGTGGTAGAGTGTTGGCCCTGTGTGTGATTGTCCTGGGTTTGATTCCTAGTCAGGGCACCCAGGAGAAGCACCCATCTACTTCTCCACTCCTCTCCCTCTCACTTCACTCTTTATCTCTCTCTCCCCCTACCCCTCCTGCAGCCATGGATTGATTGGAGCAAGTTGGCCCTGGACACTGAGGATGGCTCTGTGGCCTCTTCCTCAAGTGCTAAAAAGAGCTCGGTTGCTGAGCAATGGAGCAATGCCCCAGATGGGCAGAGCATCACCCCCTACTGGGCTTGCTGGGTGGATCCAGTCAGGGCACATGCAGTAGTCTGTCTCTCTGCCTTCCCTCCTTTCACTGAATTTAAAAAAAAAAAAAGAAGTAAAACTAAGACTGGAAGTCACAACGATGTTAGTTGAATCCAGCTGTAGACCTGAAATACTGTACATTTGACTTGAAATACATTTAAAAACAACAAGAATTTCCTGAAAATCTAAATCTTACAACTTTGTCTTGAAAAACCCAGCTCTGCTGATACTCAGCCCACTCTCTGCCTTCATTAGCTTAAACTGGTATTCTTCAGGTGAGTCTCACCTGCCCTCACCCGGGCCTTCCCAGTCATTAACTGCATATTTATCCCCTGCCGGCTGTAGGTATGCTAGTCCTGATTTTCAAGAGTTGAAGAGGCTTGACTGGAAGCCCCAGAGTAAATCCTGGTATTTTAAGTAGTTCAGGCTTTTCCGATAAGATAGCGCTGATCTGGATCTTCACTGACATCCGTAATTACAGTTAATATGTGTAATTCTCTGGCCAGAAATAAATAAGAAAAAACATTATTATTAATTATTTGTATTATAAATATTTGTAAGTATATTACATTCAGAGCCATGTTTTATATACTTGTTATATAGAATTAGAAATTAATTTTATAGGATGGGATTCCCAAAGAAGTTTTATGAGATTCCAGATCTTTAAAGAAAAGAATGTAAGTCTAGAAAGAGAAATATGATGATCAATTGGGTCAAATTAAGCCTATGAGCCTATGGGGGGGGCAGTTTACTGTTAAAGTGAATGTCATGTGGAATGCTTTTAAAAATATATTTGTTTGCTTTGGGTAATAAGTTACTAGGGAGCCTGTTGAGCATGAGTAATATTGTACTTAGCTATCCCCAATTCATTCAACAAACTTTCATCTGGCTTGCTTAAGTGTGATTCAAGTTGATATTCCCTAGGCAATTCTATGGCCCTATTATATTTTAAATTTTTCAACATCTATTGCTTTTAGAGAGAAAGAGAGTGAGAGAGAGGGAGAGAGAGACACAGAAAGAGAAACATTGATTTGTTGTTCCACTTACTTTCGATGCTTGTATGTGCCCTGACCAGGGATAGAACCCATAACGTCAGAGTTTTGAGACAATGCTCTAACCAACCCAGTTAGGGCTACCATGGCCTTATTTAGTACATTGTGTTTATATATTCATCAGTTTTGAAATTTGGGGTCTTTTGCTAAGGCTATTACAAGGTTGCCGTCAAATGTCAACAGGGTCTACAGTATTATTTGAGACTTGACCAGGCAAGAATCTGAAAAAGCTGTTGGCAGAATTGCAGCTGTAGGACTGAGAACTTAGTTTCTTCCTGGCTGTCACAGAATTCTGTCCTCAGAAAATAGTGGCCACCAGAGGTTCCCTACCACATGGTCCTCTCAACATGGCTAATTCTTCCTTAAACCAGCAAAAGAAAGCGACCACTGAAAGATGTGTGCTGCTATCTTACATACCATCACATTCACATACAAGTCATCTCGTCCGCCTATCTACTATTTTGTCTTAGTCTGTTGATTAGGAGCAAGTCACAGGTCACACACAAACTCAAAGGGCACACAGAGTGTGAACACCTGGAGAAGCGGAGAATGCCCACTACTCTTAGAGTCTGCCCATTACACTCTGCAATATCAACATTATGCTTTTGTAAAAATTGTTTTACATATGGGAAATTGCTCAAAATATGACATTAGGTTAAAAAAGATAAAAGTGCAGTATGAGCCTGACCAGGCGGTGGCGCAGTAGATAGAGCGTCGGACTGGGATGCAGAAGGATCCAGGTTCGAGACCCCAAGGTCGCCAGCTTGGGCATGGGCTCATCTGGTTTGAGCAAAAAGCTCACCGGCTTGGACCCAAGGTCACTGGCTCCAGCAAGGGGTTACTCAGTCTGCTGAAGGCCCATGGTCAAGGCATATATGAGAAAGCAATCAATGAACAGCTAAGAAGTCACAACACGCAACGAGAAACTAATGATTGATGCTTCTCATCTCTCTCCGTTCCTGTCTGTCTGACCCTGTCTATCTCTGCCTCTGTAAAAAAAAAAAAGTGCAGTATGAGTTGTTATGTTAAATACATACACAAGTTGTATTAAGTACGTATAAACATACAATAAAAAAAAAATAAATAAATATATATACATATATACACACACACACACACACATGCATGCATAGCAAAAGCTCTTCACTGTAGGTATTACTGATTATTGGTTTATGATGATTTTTTACTTCCCTTGTATGTTTCAATGTATTCCAGTTCATCTATCGTTAACACATTTCTCTTATAATTAAAAATAAGTATATTTATTTTAATCTCTTAGAATTTTGAGAATTCAAAATTAAAATCATATAATTATAATAATCCCTTATTTTCATGATCAAAATAGGCCACAGTTTTTTTTGTTGTTGTTGTTGTTTTGTTTTGTTTTTGTATTTTTCTGAAGCTGGAAACGGGGAGAGACAGTCAGACAGACTCCCGCATGCGCCCGACCGGGATCCACCCGGCATGCCCACCAGGGGCAACGCTCTGCCCACCAGGGGGCGATGCTCTGCCCCTCCTGGCGTCGCCCTGCCGAGACCAGAGCCACTCTAGCGCCTGGGGCAGAGGCCAAGGAGCCATCCTCAGCGCCCGGGCCATCTTTGCTCCAATGGAGCCTTGGCTGTGGGAGGGGAAGAGAGAGACAGAGAGGAAGGAGGGGGGGTGGAGAAGCAAATGGGCGCTTCTCCTATGTGCCCTGGCCGGGAATCGAACCCGGGTCCCCCGCACGCCAGGCCGACGCTCTACCGCTGAGCCAACCGGCCAGGGCCAGGCCACAGTTTTAATTTGCTTTTAGAAGTCTTCTTTCTGTAGTAGGTAGTAGAATCCAAGCACTTCTTTCCAGTGGAATGCTTGGCTGATTGCGGAGCACGATTCTTCCAGGGGCTGGAGCTGGTCCATCATCAGATCTGGAAGCCTTTATTTGTGGTTAATTTTTTGAAAGAATTTTGAGAATTAAATATTTTTTTTAGAAAAAATTACCTTTTTGCCACAAGATTTTTATTATGAAAATAAAATTGCTGAAGACAGATACGGCAGCAACGCCTTTTCCAGCACCACAGAAACATTTCAGTCATAGGAGGAGGAGTCCATCATAGAATCCAGTGTCTTTCCAAACAGTTGAAGAAAAACTCAACATGTCTTTTCTTTTTTAACCCTCATATTTTATTCTATTCCCCCCAACCTGGTGCTTAACCCTTTCCACCAAAGCCACCACAATCTCTGTGTTTGTATCTATAGGTGTTTCTCCAATCACAAAGAATGTATAGCCATTATTGTAAGGTTTCCAATCAAGGCTTCCAATTTGCTCCCTTACTGTAAGATTCTGTAACATGTCGATAAGATAAGAATAATCCCCTGATATTTCCATTCCCGTATATGTTGCCAGCTGGCTCTAAAAGCCATTGGCATTCATACATTTGAGGGTCACGTGCTCATGTGGATCAATTTCTCCCCCCCCACCCCAGTCTCAGAGAAGGGCGTTTCCCCTCAGTCCTCCATAGTGTACATTGAAGAATGGCTGGCATTGTAGAATGTGTTGCATAATAGGTAAGGTCTTACATCTGTCTTAACATTCAACCTTTAAATTTTTTCAACTATTATGATCCAATTCCTCAATTTTTATGTGGTGATGCTTTTTCTCATAATATCTCTTTATATATAACTTTCCTATTTATTCTGGACTTCTGATTTTCTTTTGAATTGCTTGTTCTTGTTTAAGCTGCCACTTTTCAACAATTTAACTAAGCTTTTTAGTGGATCTAAATTAAAAAAAATTATTGAATTTATTGGAGTGACATTGGTTAATAAAATTATATGAGTTTCAAGTGTGCAGTTCTATAATATATCATCTGCACATTATATTGTGTGTTCACCACCCAAAGTCAAATCTCTTTCCAACACCATTTATCCCTCCTCTATTCTATTCAGCTTCTCCCTACCTCCTTTCCCTCTGGTAATCACCATACTGTTGACTGTGTGCTTGTTTATTTGTTTTGGTTTTACTTTTTGCTTAATTCCTTTGCTTTTTTGACCCAGTTGCCCAACTCCCCTTCCATCTGACAGCTATCAGTCAGTTCTCTGTTTCCATGAGTCAGTTTCTATTATGTTTATTTATTTTGTCTATTAGATCCCACAGGTAAGTGAAATCATATGGTACTTGTCTTTTTATTTATTTTTTTTAAAGATTTTATTTATTCATTATAGAGAGGGGGGAGAGAGAGAAGGGGGAGAGGAGCAGAAAGCATCAACTCCCATATGTGCCTTGACCAAGCAAGCCCAGGGTTTTGAACTGGCAACCTCAGCGTTTCCAGGTTGACATTTTATCCACTGCACCACCACAGGTCTGTTTTTTGTTTGTTTGTTTAATTTTTTTAATTTCTATTCATTCATTTTAGAGAGGAGAGAGAAAGGGAGAGAGAGACAGAGAGGGAGAGAGAGAGAGGAGACAGAAACAGAGAGAGAAGGTGGAGAGGAGCTGGAAGCATCAACTCCCATACGTGCCTTGACCAGGCAAGCCCAGGGTTTCAAACTGGCGACCTCAGCATTTCCAGGTTGACACTTTATCCACTGCACCACCACAGGTCAGGCAGTTCTTGTCTTTTTCTGACTGGTTTATTTCACTTAGCATAATATAGTAATTATGAGGTCCATCCATGTTATCACAAAAGGTAAGATATCCTTCTTTTTTACAGCCAAGCAGTATTTCGTTGTTTAAACGTACCACTGTTTTTTTATCCACTCATCTACTGGTGGGCATTTGGACTACTTCTAAATTAAAGCTATTGTAAATAATGCCGCAGTAAACATAGGAGTGCCTTTCGAATTACTGTTTTGGGTTTCTTTGGCTATATTCCCAGACATAGAATTGCTGGATCAAAATGTTGTTTCATTTTAATTTTTTTGAGGAAATTCTATACTGCCTTCCACACTAGCTGCACCAATCTTCATTCCCACCAACAGTCCATGAGGGTTCCCTTTTCTCCATATCCTCACCATTTGTTTGTTGATTTAATGATCACCATTTCTGACAGGTGTGAGGTGAAATCTCATTGGGGTTTTAATTTGCATTTCTCTGTTGATTAAAGATGTTGAGCATCTTTTCATATGTCTATTGGACATCTGCATATCTTCTTTGGAGAAGTGTCTATTCAGGTCCTTTGCCCTCTTTTTAATTGAATTATTTGCATTTTTGGTGTTGAGTTTTATAAGTTCTTTATAATTTTTGGATATTAACCCCTTGTCAGATGTATCATTGGTGAATATGTTCTCCCACTCAGTGGGTTGTCATTTCATTTTGTCGATAGTTTCCTTTGCTGTGCAAAACTTTTTATTTTGATGTAGTCCCATTTGTTTATTTTTTCCTTTTGTTTTATTTCACCAAGGAGATATATGAGAAAAAATATTGCTATAGAAAATATCTGAGATTTTACTGCTTATGTTTTCTTCTAGAATGTTTATGGTCTTGATTCTTTAAGTTTTTAATACATTTTGAGTTTATTTTTGTACATGGTGTAAGAAGGTGGTCTAGTTTCTTTTTTTTTTTCCTCACGTATCTGTCCAATTTTTCCAACACCATTTATTGAATAGGCTGTCTTTACCTCATTGTATGTTCTTGCCTACTTCTTCAAACATTAATTGTTTATATAGGTGTTGGTTTTTTCTGGGCTCTATTCTGTTCTATTGACCTGTATTTCTTTATTTATTTCAGTACTATGATGTTTTGCTTACTATGGCCTTGTGGTATAGTTTGATATCGGATACCATGATACTTCTAACTTTTTTCTTTTTACTGGAGATTACTGAGGATATTTAGGGTCTTCTGAGGTTCCATAAACATTTTGGATTATTCATTCTAGTTCTGTGAAATATACCATTAGTATTTTGATAGGAATTGTGTTGAATCTCTAAATTGCTTTGGGTAATATGCATATTTTAATGATGTTAATTCTTCCTGTCCATGAACATGGTATATGCTTCTACTTATTTGTATCTACTCAATTTCATTCTCCAGTGTCTTATAATTTTCTGGGTACAGGTCTTTTACCTCCTCAGTTAAATTTATTCCTTGGTATCTTATTTTTTGATGCAGTTGTAAATGGATTGTCATCTTAGTTTGTCTCTCAGATGGTTCATTAATGGGTGTAAGAATTTAACTGATTTCACTTCTGGGAATATATCTAAAAAAACATGGAATACTAATTCAGAAGAATTTATTCACCTTTATGTTCATTGCAGTGTTATTTATAATAGCCAAGAAGTTACTTTGTATAATACATGACTATTTGTATTTGCTGTTATCTTTTAATCTTTCAATGGTTCCATTCTGATAATAGCAGTGCTGCCTGACATAGACAGGCTCACAGGTTCCTCGGGTCCTTGCAGGCAGTACACATGTTTGGCTTTGAAGAAGATGGTGTCATGCATACCAGGACCCAAAGCACCTTTAGTTACTCTCATAAAAAAACTAACACTTTTGTGATGAGCTAATAACCTCAGTAAAATCAGAAAGCACTTATACAAGCAGACTCTTCTAGGGAAAGAGTTATTTTGACACCCATCCTGTCTACAACGAACTCTTATGTACTAGTGCTTGGGATCAGAAAAATGGTAGGTTTAAGTCATAAATATATAAAATGAAATTTTTATTCACATGTTACTATTTATTTAGTGAAAACCTTTAGCATTATCACTGACACTATTTTTAAGTTCCTCTAGTTGTGAAGACAAAATAACATGCCTCTTATTTGATAATCCTTAAGTAGTCTTAATTTTCATAAAAATTTTGCAAAACAAAACTAAATTCACTTTAAATCTTATGGTCCTAAAATCTCAAAATTATTGCTTGAACATTTAAACCATTAGAGTGTTCTTTCTGTGTAGATATTTGGAAGTATACTTTGTTTCCCAAATCAAGATTTTATAGAGAAAGGGTATGAAGAAAAATTAAAAAACAATTTTTTTAAGTGAAAGGAGAGGAGATAGAGAGACAGACTCACATGTGCTCTGACCAAGATCCACCCAGCAGCCCCCATGTGGAGCTGATGCTTGAATCAACCGAGCTATCCTCAGCACCTGAAGCTGATGCTTGGACCAACCAAGCTATCCTTAATACCCAGGACTGACACTCAGACCAACCATGCCACAGGCTACAAGAGAGGAAGAGAGAGAAAAGGGGAGAGGGAAGGGAAGAGAAGCAGATGGTTGCTTCTCATGTGTGCCCTGGCCAGGGCCAGAAAAATAAAAAATTTTTAAAATAAAGAATTCTTTCAACTTAAAAAATTAATCAACTAAATTAACTCCTTTTCTGAACAGGAAACTTCAGCATTCCAGGTCAATGCTTTATCCACTGTGCCATCACAGGTCCTAACTCCTTTTTTATTTGTTTTTTGTTTTGTTTTTCAGCTATCAAGTCAATAATTGTTATTTTCCCCCATAGTAGCCATTAGACTGTCTGACCACAGTTCTTATAAGACACATCTGGTACTGCTTAAGAACTAACATTTAGGTGTCAAAACTACCCTGCCATGTTTGGTTCTTCTTGGCAATTAAAAAAAAATTATTTGGATATGAACATAGATCGAAGCTGCTGTCCAAACTTCATGGCCTACATTAAAAACATTATAGAGGAGCTAAAACACCTCTCCAATAGATCCTGAATCTTGGCCTCTTCTTTTTCAACTGCAGGCTGTCAGAGGAATTGCCCAATTCTTTCTCCCCCCATTTTTGCAGAGTTCCAGTTTTCTGAAGTACGGTCAGCTCCTGAACCAGCAAGTCCAGGAAGCACCCTTTAGGCTATTGCACTGTCCATAGCTGGGAGAGTTCAGGGCTCCCGGTCCTGCACCACGTTCTTATTCACAACAGACAACAGTGCTGGCTAAATGTAGTTCAGAGACTGATAATAATGTAGGACAGCAAAACTACGAAAAGCAGATATCCAGTGGCTCTGTCAGTTTAGTCACCATTTCTACAATATTATATTATTTATTTATTTATTTTTACAGAGACAGAGAGAGAGTCAGAAAGAGGGATAGACAGGGACAGACAGACAGGAACGGAGAGAGATGAGAAGCATCAAACATTAGTTTTTCATTGCGCATTGCAACACCGTAGTTGTTCATTGATAGCTTTCTCACATGTGCCTTGACCGCGGGCCTTCAGCAGACTGAGCAACCCCTTGCTGGAGCCAGCGACCTTGGGTCCAAGCTGGTGAGCCTTGTTCAAACCAGATGAGCCTGCACTTAAGCTGGCGACCTTGGGGTCTCGAACCTGGGTCCTTCCGCATCCCAGTCTGATGCTCTATCCACTGCGCCACCGCCTGGTCAGGCTAGTCACCATTTCTAAAAATTGTTTTACTCCATTGGCAAATACATCATTACTAGTGATAAATAGCAAACATTCAATATAAACAGATGACTAAAGGGTTATAGAATATTTCATTACTCTGTATAACATAAAACATATGCTATTTATATGTCTTCAAATAAAGTAAATTAACACAATAGTAATTGACCTTGAATTGCAAGATTCTTTCTGACGTGTAGTGCTCTAATCACCTGCTAATTTCTGAATCTTAAACCGATTTTCTTGTATATGAAATGTGAAAATAGTTTCCCAAAGAATTTAAAAGTTTTAATTTGGGACAATATAATTGTTGTGATATAATCATAACAAAATAATATATTATAGACTTAACATAGGCAAAATTTCTTTTCAAACATTTGATAAGAAAGGAGTGGGTTTGATTTTTGAATTGAGCTAAGCTCTCCTTTTTTGTAGAAAACTCTGTCTGAAATTGAAACAGAAAAGAAAATATATCTTAATGGAAATAATCAGAAAATTACTTAGAAACTATAGTTGAGTGAAGAGACAAATACAGAAAAGCAGAAAAAGGAAAGTGGGTATTTGCTTTTCATTAAGCCTGGCTTCTCTTCTTTGCTACCTATATTTTAGATAAGTCACTCAGCCAAGCTTTTTTATAGGTCTACGGAATCTATTTCATTGCTCACTACAACTTCCAGGGTGGTTTTAATATGATTTATATATGTTACTTCAGGGGTTAACAGCTTCCTAAATTAAATTACTGTTGCCTCACACTGAAAGAAATAAGGGTCCTTTAAGGTAAAATTGCATTTTATTTAAGCAAAATAACTCATAGTTGTTTTTTTTAAGTGGAGTCTTTGCCCCTTTAAGTTTTCAACACAGCAGAAACAGAGAAAGGAGATCCAAAAATTTTATTTTATCTATGATTTCTGATACTTTGCCAGAAATATCTCTATTTTAGGCACCATCTAGGGCTTGCCCTAGGCTTGGGGCATTCTTATTTCTTTAACAATGGTTTATAAACCGGGAAGAACTGGTTTAATTTTCTCTCAAGAACATAGCACCATCACTGATGCTGAGGCAATTCCCTGTACATAGGGATTCCTGGCTAATGCCATATGCCTAACACAATAGACACTCAAGAAGTATTTACTGAACCTATGTCCAATAAGTGACTATACATTTAGTAATTGAAAGCCTACAGTTTACCTCTTGCCACTGACTGCTTTTAGAGTTCTGGTCTCCTTACCAGGAAAGAGAGGAACCTGGATGTTGTTATGAAGAATGTTTTGCTATAGCAATGAGTCTCAGATGGACTTGTTGCTAAGTAGTTACTCCTTCTATATGCAACTTCTTGTCTTTATCAAGGCTGTTTTACTAGAATATACAGGGATAATAGCTTGTGATGGCATGCAGTACTTATACTTGGATGGGACAGTGATCCGTCTTCCTGAAGGTCATAGTCATAAACTTTGAATTTATTTTTCTATTTTGAAAATGTACACTGTTTTTACACTTAACTGAAGACATCATTAGTGTGTTTTATAATTTATACACTTTGCTTCGTGCATTTTTCATAGAGGTCCCACTCTTTCAAAGTTACAATTTGTTTTTCTTCTGATATTTTGGGGCACCAAATTGAGATTTGATGAGTAGATAAGGATTGGAAAAGGGGTATGAAGTTGAATTCACTGTGAATTTCTAGGAATTCTTGAGGATGTTTTTACCTTTTGAATATCCAAAGGCCTGTAACAAATTAAGTATCCATTACATATTTATTGAATTAATTACTATTTTTAAAAATGAGGTTGAAAGGCTTGAAGAAAGAAGTTTTAAAACTGAAGGCAGCCTAACTAGGCCGTGGTGCAGTGGATAGAGCATCGGACTGGGATGCGAGGACTCAGGTTAGAAACCTCGAGGACGCAGGCTTGAGTGAGGGCTCACCAGCTTGAGTATGGGGTCACTGCCTTGAGCAAGGGGTCACTTGCTCTGCTACAGCCCCCCTCACCCCAGTCAAGGCACATATGACAAAGCAATCGATGAACAACTAAGGAGCCACAATGAAGAATTGATGTTTCTCATCTCTCTCCCTTCCTGTCTGTCCCTATCTATCCCTCTCTCTGACTCACTATCTCTGTAAATAAATAAATAAATAAATAAATAAAATCGAGGGCGAGGTTTTGCTTTAGCCATATTTTTCTAGGTAAATATATTGTGGATAGAACCCATTTGGTAATTGCTTAGCTTTCTCCTTAATTTTAACTCTGAAGACAGAGCCAAAGGCCTCGGAAATATTATCCTGATTGTTAGTATTTGCTTTAAGATAACTACTAAGTGCAGTATGAGGTAGATTATGATATTGGAAATACATGGACATAATTTTGGTTGATAAATAGAAAAATGATTCTGTTTTTATTATATCCCATGTGACTGAGCTACACCTATTTTTTGAAGACCAGCTACATCTCTTACTGTGAAATTTTTAGTAATCTGCTTGTCAAGGTCAAGGTTAAAAGGCCGTGCCAGGTTTTTATGCAAGTCATAACCTATGGCAACACTGATACACTGATGTATTTTTCTGCTGTGTGTCAAACAGAGAATGCAAATCAGGGAAATTAAGTAACCGATGTAATGAAGTGGTAAACATGAAAAACACCAGATTGGAAAAAAATAGCTGAGCTGATGTTTTCAGTTCCCTTAACTACCAAGTAGGCAACTTGATTAATGGTGCAGATTGCTGGCAATTCAGTGGCCACCTGAATGGACATAAGCAGATCATAATCACCTGACAAACTGTGGGCTGAACATTCTGCTTGTACAGTGGAAACAGCTGATGTTAGAGCTCATACCCTGAACCAAAACACCCGTTAACCTCTAGTTTGGCACAGAAAAAGCGGTTTTCAAACGTTTAACACCTAGTCTGTTTAAAATATACTACTGATCTACTACATTGTCAGAAAATACATTACCAATATAAATTGACTTGTAAATAGGAAGCTCTGAGTGGGAAAATACAGAAATATTTTCATGAAATTGTTGCCTTCTATCCCAGACTGCTTTTTCTATGTCTGGACCTTAGTTATACAATCTGTGGTTGGTGTTTGTTTTGTTTCATTTTTATATTCCCAACCATTTATCAGAAACTAAGGAGACCTATTAATCATTTTCTCTAACTGCTAAACTACACAGACAATCTATTGTAGTCTTGAAATAAAATAAATGATTTGACATGAATTGTGGCCTGATGAACCAAGAACAAAGATCAGACACATGATAATTCTACTAATGCCAGCCTTATGTTCAAAATGTAGTTACAAGACTCTTCTGATTGGCCATTTCCTTCATATTGGCATTCTCAAAGAACTACACATTGCAGAACAGAAAGTTACATTCAAACTAAATTGCATATTGCTTGTAAAACAAGAATAGAGGTGCTGGGTAATAGTGACGCAATCCTTTTGACTGGCTAAGTATTTCTTAAAGGAAGTAACAAATGTTACCTGTACAGAGTACATTTCAATGCATAAGTCTGGCTTCTCTGTGAGGTTAGGCAGCTGCATGGGATGAATGACACATTTGCCTGAGTGACCAAAGGCTTTTAATAAAAGCCTGTGTTTTGTCTGAGTAAACCCTGAAAAGAATATATGAATATAAAAAACCCTTTCAAACGACGGATTATTTGCCCACTATGGGTATATCGTAATTGAACGGGCAATAAAAAATTATTGGGAACCTTTAAAATTTTGAAAATAAAACATAATGATATAACTAATTTACAATATATAACACATAAAACTACATCTTTAATTCTGATTTGTGCAAAGAGCTAAACAATTACTCAGTGAAAGTGTGGCTTTCTGGAGTACCAACCAGGGTCACTGAGGGCCAAACCAGAGTTGTCATTTTCTTCTTTTGATGTTTTACTACATTCACCACCACTTGCTGCATTGTCAATGATACTGCCAGGAGATTATAAACTTGATTCTCACTGAGCCAGCCTCAGCATTCCTTCCTAAACATTTCTCCAATTTAATCAGAATAATGATAGGCTTGAGGGATCAATTGCTGGTTATTTATTGTGATATAGAACAACCAATTCCTTATGCCTCAGTTTTCTCATTTGTTAAAGGTTAAGAGAAGCTTGATAAAATTAAAATATGTATAAAGTACACATATTTCGTATTTGGTCAGGAAAACAGAACCTGCTCTATGTAACATAGATATAAAGGGTTTTAACATAACAATTGGAGGCTTACATCAAATGAACCGGGGAAGCAAAAATTAGAAGATGATCTCAGCTTGATGTTGTAAAGAGCTCTCTGGGGAGCTGCTGTGAATCTCCTGTCTATCTACACGTCTGGCTCTTAGTGTCTCAGAAGAAGAATGCCTATTCTTCACTCCCATCCCTTATTTTCATGTGAAAGTGACTTACTGGAAAATTCCAACTTGAAATCATGGAAGGAAGGAAATCCTGGGAAATGTAGGTCCCAATCCCTCCTCTGTGAGGCAGAGAAATTGCAATGGGGTGGTAGTGATGTAGAATTAAGCACAGCCAAGAGTTGAGCAAAGCACCTCCCACAAAATAAGTACTTTGGAGGCATATGTGTAGAGAGATCAGTGTGGTAGAAAAAGCATTGAATTTAGAGTCAAATAGGCCTCTGTATTATGTTGATTTCACTACTCAATAGCTCAGTGGCTTTGAACAACTAGTATTATCTTCCTAGGTTTCCATTTCTTCACTGGTTATACTTTTTTGAGGACTAAATGAGATAATATATGGAATGCAGCTTGACTTTGCTGTGTAAATACAGTCCTTTGCTTTTCCAGATGTTCGGCAATATCACATTACTTAAAATAACATTTATAAAGGCTATTCCAATATTCTGTTAGCCTACATTATTATCATAATGAATACTTCAGAAAATATTTGGTTGTAAAAGTCAATATGACCATTATTTTCATCTTATTTATTCATCCAGTTATTCCCTTGACACACATGATCTGAATGAGGCTTAAATTAAAGAGGAGAGATAATCAATCAATAATTAATCAATCGATATATACCATCATGTGGTGACAAATAGAAGAAAGGCTACTTAAGAGAGTTATTACCTCCTCTCTGATCTCTTATCTTCTGAAAAGGCAACATTTAAGCCGAAACTTGAATGAAAGAGAGAGACAAAAGCCTCAGGGAGATTTAAGGGGATACATTTCCAAGCAAGGAGATGAGTAAGTACCAATGTGGACCGCTTAGCAGGTGTTTCCAAACTTTTTAGACAGGGAGCCAGTTCACTGTCCCTCAGACCATTGGAGGGCCGGACTATAAAAAAAATATGAACAAATCCCTATGCACACTGCACATATCTTATTTTAAAGTAAAAAAAACCAAAAAACGGGAACAAATACAATATTTAAAATAAAGAACAAGTAAATTTAAATCAACAAACTGACCAGTATTTCAATAGGAACTATGGGCCTGCTTTTGGATAATGAGATGGTTCATGTGCTCCTCTCACTGACCACCAATGAAAGAGGTGCCCCTTCCAGAAGTGTGGTGGGGGCCAGATAAATGGCCTCAGGGGGCCGCATGCAGCCCACGGGCCGGGGCCATAGTTTGGCGACCTTTGGTTTAAAGCGTAACATCCATATATTATATTTTATTATTGAGTAGAATTTAGTTTTATATTTTAGAGTTTAGGTTTAAATTTTTAAATAGTTATTTTGACTGTCAATAATTAATTACATTTACTGACACGTTTATTATTTTCTGCTTAATACTTTTTCATCCAATAACTTTCTACTTTATTCTTTTCTTTTTTTAAAATTTTTATTTATTGATGTTAGTGAGAGAGGAAGGGAGAGGGAGAGGGGAAAAGATAGGAACATTGAGTCATTCCTATATATACACTGACCAGGGATCGAACCTGCAATCTCTGAGCTTCGGAACAATGCTCTAATCACCTGAGCTATCCCGCCAGGGCTTTTCTTCTTTCTAAAATATGTTTTTTAGTTTTTAACGAAACGCTGTTGCTTTTATGTGTCTGTTTTCTGTTATTGTTGTTATTACCCTGAAGCGATAGCTTATCTGGATATAAAATTTTTAGGTTACCAGTTGTTTTCTCTCAGCGCTTTGAAAATATTATTGAACGTTATTAAATTCTTTTCTATCCTTGGTTGCTGCTGCATGAAAATATTCCCAGTTTAAGAATTATTCTTAGTAAACAGTTTTTTGTCTTTGGCAATTAATTGTTTTCTTTTTCTTAATATTCTAAAATTTTTTAGTACCTGTCCAGATATGGAATTTATTGTTATATATCTGTTTTGGGCATTCAGAATGCATTTATGGTATAAAGATTCATGAATATATTCCATTATTGACTGTCAGCTACTTTTCTTCAAATATTGTCTGTCTGTAATTCTCTCCCTTCCTTTCATTTAGAAATTAGTTTGGACTTACGTTGGAGCCTCTCAGTTCATTCTTTGGCTCTTACTGGCTCTTCATCTTATTTATCTCTCTGTGAGGCACTTTGAATGCATTCATCATTGTTAAAATTTACAAGTTCTACCTTTGTGACTATTTCAGCATTTATACAATTTATTGAAATTTTTAAGTTCAATTTTTAATTCCCAGGGTGTCTATTAAGCTTTTCACATAACCATGTCTTTTTCATCTGTCCACCATGCTGAAAAAGATAAAAGCATTATAAGTATCCTCATTTAAAGACTGTCAAAATGATCCTTCAAATTAATTCTATTTGGAATAAATCAGTGTTTTAGTGATTGATTTTCTTAGTTGTCAACAGCACTTTTCTTTGGCCTCTTTTCATGATGCATTTGAAAATATTTCTAGATTCAAGTCCTGGTTTTCAGCCCTGTTAATCTTTGCAGAAGGATTTTAATGGCAACCTATTCCAGATCCCAGAAAACACTGAATTTTAGCTCTCCTACAGCTTTGCATTTCTGTTCACTTATACTATATGGAGATGTTTACATTGATTTTCAAACTGAGTTATTTCTAATTGATTTTTATCTGAACTTGCTCTGTTTTTGGGAAAGAGGTCCTGGGTTTAAGTGTGAACTTACAAAGCCATCTTAACCAGACTCCTTATTGAGACTTATTTAAATATCTTATGTTTCCATAATTCAACTCTTTATTCAGAGACTTTAATAATTCATAGCCATAGGTTTCCTGTTGAATATATTAAATGAACTATATATATTCAGAACACTATTTTTTTATAATTTATATTTGTATTTTTTTAAAAAATTATTTATTGCTTTTTTAGAAAGAAAAAGAGAGAAAAAGAAACACTGATTTGTTGTTCTACTTATTTATGTATTCATTGGTTGATTCTTGTATGTGCCCTGAGCAGGGATCAAAACCACAACCTTAGTGTATCAGGACAACACTTTAACCAACTGAGTACCAACCCAGGGTTGATTTTAAGTGCTTTATTTCAATAAAGAATGTATCTGTTGTAATCTAATTTGTTTTTATCATGCTTTGTTCCCCCAAAGATTTTAAATGCAATTTAAATGTGATTAAAGTTGCATTTTTTTCTTAGAATTTTAAAAATAAATTCAGAAATCAGAAATGATTTTTTGACAGAACATGTAGTATATAGTTTTTTTGGTTCTGAAAGAAAATACTTATTTTAAAAACTTTATATAAAATCCATAGCTCTCCTGCCTTAGACAATTATTTTCCTATTCCTCACCCATGCTGCAACCCTTTCCACAGCAAAATAACCCATTAAATTGAAAATTGGAGTATCTGTCCTTGTAACCTGACTGCACTGAAGTCTACCAGTTGTCCCGCTTTGCCAATATTGAAGGATTCAGCATCACAAATCATGTAATCAGCCACACACTGCTCATAATACCTGAGTTTGAAAACCTATTTGGGAGGGAAAAATCTGTTCTCAATGCAACCCATAACTCTTCATACTAAAACTTGGAAGTGTGAAGAGACATTATCTGAGGGCACTTGGTCTTTCCTAGTTCAGTGCCTTGAAGGAAACTGGTATCTATGTACAATGTTGATTTGTGCTAACAAAGATGTCTGCCTCATTTGGATCAAGTCTTCTCCTTTATCTCCTGTTTTGTGCTAGCCTAAATGATTTGAGCCATTCACAGTTTTTTGAATAGATAAGAGGTTTTCAAGGCATGGGTGTCATTTGGGGTGAAAAATTTAACAGTTGATTTTGTAGCAATCTTTGACAGGCAAGTGGATTAATCTAAAGGGAGGGATGATCAGTTCTTTATTTTTAATACTTGAAGCTAAAGTTTAATTTTTTTAATTATTTTTTAACTTGCTCAAAGTTAAAATACATGGTAGCATAGGATTTTAATCAGGAGTCAGGTAATACTGCTTTGAATTTCATTAACAGTCTCAGCTAGAATTTTTGGCTTCATTCTTTTGTGAATAAAATAGTTATTACTAAATATTTTTCCCTTTGAATAACATTTCTAATTGATCACAGTCTGCGTTTTAATGTAGAAAAATCTAGCTCAAAGCTCCAGGTAAGAAATGTATATAGGATTTTTAATTTTTTCATGTCTAATTGGTTAGAACATCTTAAATGTTTTATGAGGGTAAGAGCTGCAGTAGAACAAATCTTCTCTTGACTCCTTTCTGTGCATCTGTCAGCCCTTTCTGATAGTTTATCATGTACGGAACTGGGAGTCCTCATCACTCTACTCAGCAGGCAATAGGGAACTGTCTGGCTGATAGCATTGCTGTTATCTCTTTTAATAAAAACTTAATTTCCTTTCTTCCTTCTTATACTGTCAGATACCAGCCCCTTATTTATTTTCCTGACAGCTACCAGTCAGCCTGTGAGCACACAAGGCTTGCTGTTTTTATTCCCACCATTTCTTCTCTCCATCTCCCCATCCTCCTTTCCCAGCCGAGCTGCAGGAGAATGGAAGTTTGGGGTTGTTCCTAGGCAGGGCCGGCAGAGTTTCCATAAACATAGCACAGCTTGGCACCGAGAAGATGCTGAAGGAGCAGCCACAGCACGTCCAGCCAAGAGCACTTGTGGAAATCCTAGGAATGGTAACCGAAAAAATTGCTCTGAGTCCCCCAAACACTTTTCTCGTAGCACACTTAGCACACTGTGTGACTGGACAAACAGCCCTTTCAGCTGTGCGGGGCTTTCAGCCTACGGTTTGAAGCATGACAGGATGTGGCAGCCTTGACTCTGGATAATGTAGTACGATGCAACAAAATGCATCAAATTAGAAAATGGAAACTTTTTCTCCCCTGAACTGTAATTTTCCTGTCACTTGGCTTTAAAGCAGCTGAAAACAATTTTTGTGAAAGTGAATGTTTATTTCCTGAAGTTTTGTGAATAATTATAGGCCTGTTCTCTACATAGTCGACATTCCACCCGCATTTCCCATAACTCTGTCAGCCCTGGCAGTTCCTAGCACAGGCAGTTGTCAGGTCTTTGCATTAAAAGAGGCTGCCAGTGAGTACGTGGCACCTTTGATCGGAGGCGTGGGACACGCTCAACCCAAACTCATCAAACTCAACAAACTCAACACAGTGCATGTGTGTGTGTGTGTGTTTCCAAGTTCATTTTCTAAATGCTATGAGAAAGATCTACAGGGAAAATTCCTGATTTTAAGTCTGTCTTACTGCAGAAAGAGAAGGGTAATCTAATGAATTTTTTATGAGCTGTGTTGCCTGGTGTTCACTGACAAACTCTGGAAGGGGAAGCTTTTGACCCCATGTGGTGAGGGAGTTTGTAACCTGATGCTATTGTTGGAATAATTATAGTCTAAGGTTTTTCTTGTCAGCACCCAGGTTAGCCTAGTAAGGTTATATATTTTGAAAATTTTTGTACCTCGTCCTCTAAAAGTATGCTCCGTAAAATCAGGTGGTTGAAGGTCAATGAGTTGTTCATAAAACAGCTCTTACATTGCTGAAAGGAACAACTTAGATGTGTTTGTGTGTATCAAGTTCCACAATGTTCATACATTTAATAGAATTATTGATAGGACATTTATCAGGATTTCATGATAGAGGGATTCAGATGAATATTATATCTTCTTAATATTAGAATTAATATTTAGAAATAATATTTTTATTACAATTAATAAAACAACTCTTAGAGCACTGCAAAAGTGGGCAGTTTTTATAAAAAGGTTCACCATCACGGTCTTAGGAAGATGGCAGTGGAGTAGGCAGATGCACAGACTCCCAGCTCATACCACCAAACTGGACTACAAATTAATTTAGGAACAACCAGCATGAAAAACCAACTCTGGACTACAAGACCAGCTCTCAAAAACCAAGGAGCAAAGAAGAAGCCACACTAAGCCTGGTAGAGAGTGGTGAGGAGCAGCGAGTCTCCCCTGCTTACAGGAACAAAGGGGGTGTGAGGCTGAGAACCCAGAAGGGCTCTCATTCCAAGGAAAAGAGTAGTAAATATTGCTCACAGCCACTTGCCTGGGGACCTGGGAACAAGGTGTGTTGAAAGGGCTGGCTTATCTTCCAAAAGGAAAGGGGGGGAGAGAGAGAGACAAACAGTGACTGGCAGGGGAATTCATGGGAGGACCTGAGAAGCTGACTTATCCACTGGTGGAGGCAGCCATAGCTGGAGGAGGGGTTGGTCCTTCCACATAACACAAGACTAAAGTGCTTCTGGATCATATATCTCCAGACATCTCTCCAGCTCCAATCAGTGCAACAAGACACAGCTGAAAACAAGAACTGGGTAGGAGGGGCAGTAACTCAGGTCTCCATGGAGATCTGAGACACACCTCCCCCTATTGAAGTGGAGAAAGCACCCCACCCCCAGAGAGAGTAACTGGCAGATAAGACCTTCAGAGTCTCAGGTTACACCCACTGCATTCCTGGATACAGTTTCAAATAAGCCCCCTGCTGAGATCAGTAAACAAGACTACAAGTGAGAAGAAAACAAACAAATCAAGACTTCAAAGCAGCCCAAAACCAAAAGTGGATTACAAATAACAGCTGATGCCAACCCAAGAAAACCTAGAAATAACACAACTGAAAATCAGAGGCAGACCACACCAAACCTAGACTCACCCAGCCCTACAAACAACACACCCAAACACACAGACATAATGAGAAGATAGAGAAGTGCAATCCAAATGAAACCACAAGAGAAATCTCCAGAAAATGAACTGAGTGATAGGGAAATAACCAAACTGCCAGATGCAGAGTTTAGAATAATGATTGTTAGGATGCTTAGGGATCTTAGAAAAACAATGGATGGTCATTATGAACACCTAAATAAAGAGATAGCAAGTATAAAAAAGGACATTGAAATATTAAAAAAAGAATCAGTCAGAGGTGACAAACACAATATCAGAAATGAAGACCACAATGGAAGAAATTAAAAGCACGATGGATGAAGCTGAGGATCAAATCAGCGAGTTGGAGGACAAGATGAACAAAGGCATGAAAGCAGAGCATAAAAAAGAAAAAAGACTCAAAAAGTCTGAGGAAACTCTGAGAGAGCTCTATGACAACATGAAGAGATATAACATCTGCATCATAGAGGTTCCTGAAGAAGAGAAAGAACAAGGGATAGAAACTTTATTCAATCAAATCATAGCTGAAAACTTCCCTAAATTGATGCAAGGAAAGATCTCACAAGTTCAAGAAGCACAGAGAACTCCATTAAAGAGAAACCCAAAAGACCTATACCAAGACACATCATAATTAAAATACCAAAGCTAAGTGATAAAGAGAAAATATTAAAAGCTTCTAGAGAAAAGGAGGCTATCACCTACAAAGGAGCCCCCATAAGGATGACATCCAACTTCTCAACAGAAACACTTCAGGCCGGAAGGGAATGGCAAGAAATATTCAAAGTAATGCAGAACAAGAGCCTGCAACCAAGACTACTTTATCCAGCAAGGCTATCATTTAAAATTGAAGGAGAAATAAAAAGCTTCCCAGACAAAAAAAACAAAAACAACAACAACAACAACAACAAAAAAAACAAATAACTCAAGGAATTCATTACAACCAAACCAGTGCTGCAGGAAATGTTAAGGGGTCTGTTGTAAACAGATCAAAGTAGGAAAAGAATATAGCAGAAGAGGAATACAGCTTTAAAGAATAAAATGGCAATCAACAACTACATATCAATAATAACCTTAAATGTAAATGTATTAAATGATCCATTCAAAAGACATATGCAGCAGCTTGGATAAGAAAACAGGACTCATACATATGCTGTCTATAAGAAACGCACCTTAAAACAAAAGATACACATAGACTGAAGGTAAAAGGATGGAAAAAAACATTTCATGCAAATAGAAATGAAAAAAAGCTGGGGTAGCAACACTTATATGAGACAAAAGGGACTTTACAACAAAGACTAGCCTGACCTGTGGTGGCACAGTGGATAAAGTATCGACCTGGAAATGCTGAGGTCGCCGGTTCGAAACCCTGGGCTTGCTTGGTCAAGCAACATATGGGAGTTGATGCTTCCAGCTCCTCCCCCCCTTCTCTCTCTCTCTCTCTCTCTCTCTGTCTCTCTCCCTCTCTCTCTCCTCTCTAAAAATTAATAAAAAAAAACAAAAAAAAAACAACAAAGACTATAGTAAGAGATAAAGAAGGTCACTACATAATGATAAAGGGAGCAATCCAACAGGAAGATATAACCATCATAAATATCTACGCACCTCATATAGGAGCTCCTAAATGTATAAAGCAGACTTTGATGGATATAAAGAGTGAGATCAACAGCAATACTATAATAGTAGGAGATTTCAATACCCCACTAACATCACTAGATAGATCCTCAAGAAAGAAAATTAACAAAGCAAGAGCAGACTTAAAGGACACACTAGATCAACTTGATTTAATTGATATCTTTAGAACCTTTCACCCTAAGGCAGCAGAATATACATTCTTTTCAAATGCTCATGGTACATTCTCTAAGATAGACCACATGTTGGGACACAAAAGCAGTCTCAACAAATTTAAGAAGATTGAAATCATATCAAGCATTTTCCCTGATCACAATGGCATGAAACTAGAAATAAACCACAACAGAAAAACTGAAAAATATTCAAACACATGGAAACTGAATAGCATGTTATTAAATAATGAATGGGTTAACAATGAAATCAAAAAAGAAATAAAAAAGTTCCTAGAAATAAATGATAATGAGCAAACAACAACTCAAAATTTATGTGACACAGCAAAAGCAGTCCTGAGAGGAAAGTTCATAGCACTACAGGCATTCCTTAAGAAGCTTGAAAAAGCTCAAATAAACAATCTAACCCTTCATCTAAAAGAACTAGAAAAAGAACAGCAAGTAAGGCACAGAGGTAGTAGAAGGAAGGAAATAATAAAGATCAGAGCAGAAATAAGTGACATAGAAGCTAAAAAAAAATACAGAGGATCAATAAAACCAAGAGCTGGTTCTCTGAAAGGGTAAACAAGATTGATGAACCTTTAACAAGACTCACCAAGAAAAGAAGAGAGAGGATTCAAATAAATAAAATTAGAAAGAATGGAGAAATAACAACTGACACAACAGAAATATAAAATATTTTAAGAAAATACTATGAAGAACTGTATGCCAAAAAATTAAACAACCTAGGTGAAATGGACAAATTCCTTGAAACATATCATCTTCCAGAAATCAATCTGGAAGAATCAGAAAACCTAAACAGACCAATTACAACAAAAGAGATCAAAACAGTTATCAAAAAACTCCCAAAAAACAAAACTCCTGTGCCTGATGGCTTCACTGGTGAATTCTACCAAACATTCAAAGAAGAACTAACTCCTATCCTTCTCAAGCTATTTCAAAAAAATCAGGAGGAAGGAACACTTCCAAGTACCTTTTATGAGGCAAGCATAATTCTGATTCCAAAACCAGGCAAAAACAACACAGAGAAAGAAAATTATAGGCCAATATCCCTGATGAATTTAGATGCTAAAATCCTCAACAAAATATTAGCAAACCGGATCCAGCAATACATGAAAAAAATCATACATCATGATCAAGTGAGATTTATTTTGGAGAGGCAAGGATGGTACAACATTCATAAATCAATTAATGTGATTCACCACATAAACAAAAGGAAGGAAAAAAACCACATGATAATTTCAATAGATGCATAAAAAGCATTTGATAAAATCCAGCACACATTCATGATCAAAACTCTTAGCAAAGTGGGAATACAAGGAACATACCTTCAACATGATAAAGGCCATCTATGACAAACCCACAGCCAACATTATAATTAATGGACAAAAATTAAAAGCAATTCCCCTAAAATCAGGAACAAGGCAGGGGTGCCTTTTTTCACCACTCTTATGCAACATAGTACTGGAAGTCCTAGCTATAGCAATCAGACAAGAAGAAGAAATAAAAGGCATTGAAGTAAGAAAAGAAGAAGTAAAACTATCATTATTTGCAGATGATATGATACTGTATATAGAAAACCCTAAAGTCTCAGTCAAAAAACTACTGGACCTAATAAACGAATTCAGCAAGGTGACAGGATATAATTTAATACACAGGAATCAGAGGCATTTTTATACATGATCAATGAACAGTCAGAATGAGAAATTAAGGAAACAATCCCCTTCACTATTACAACCAAAAAAAAATAAAGTACGTAGGAGTAAATTTAACCAAGGAGACTAAAGACTTGTACTCAGAAAATTATAAAACACTGATAAAAGAAATCAAGGAAGACACAAACAAGTGGAAGCATATACCATGCTCATGGTTAGGAAGAATAAACATCATTAAAATATCTATATTACCCAAAGCAATCTAAAATTCAATGCAATACCAATTAAAATACCAATAACATACTTCAAAGATATAGATCACATATTCCAAAAATTTATATGGAACCCAAAAAGAACACAAATAGCCTCAGCAATCTTGAAAAGAAGAATAAAGTGGGAGGTATAAATTCCTGATATCAAGTTATACTACAAGGCCATTGTACTCAAAACAGCTTGGTACTGGCATAAGGACAGGCATATAGATCAATGGAACAGAATGGAGAACCCAGAAATAAACCCACATCTTTATGGACAACTGATATTTGACAAAGGAGGTAAGAGCATACAGTGGAGTAAAGACAGTCTCTTTAACAAATGGTGTTGGGAAAACTGGACAGCTACCTGCAAAAAATGAAACTAGACCACCAACTTACACCACTCACAAAAATAAACTCAAAATGGATAAAGGACTTAAATGTAAATTGTGAAACCATAAGTATCCTAGAAGAAAACTTAGGCAGTAAGCTCACCGACATCTCTCGCACCAATATCTTTGCTGAATTATCTCCACAGACAAATGAAAGAAAAGACAGGATAAAGAAATGGGCCTATATCAAACTAAAAAGCTTTTTCACAGCTAAAGAAAATATGAACAGAATAAAAAGACAAACCACACAATGGGAGAACATATTTGACAATACATCTGATAAGGGATTAATAACCAAAATTTATATAGAACTTGTAAAACTCAACACCAGGAAGTCAAACAATCCAATCAACAAATGGGCACAAGAAATGAATAGACACTTCTCCAAAGAGGACATACAGATGACCAATAGACAAATGAAAAAATGTTCAACATTACTAATCATTAGAGAAATGCAAATTAAAACCACAATGAGATACCATCTCACACCAGTCAGAATGGCGCTCATTGACAGAACAACACACGATTGGTGCTGGTGAGGATGTGTGAAAAGGGGAACCCTCCTGCACTGCTGGTGGGAATGCAGACTGGTGCAGCCACTATGAAAAACAGTATGGAGATTTCTCAAAAAAATTAGAAATGAAACTGCCGTTTGACCCAGCCATCCCACTTATAGGAATATATCCCAAGGACACCATATCACTGACTGAAAAGAAATTCACCCCCATGTTTATGGAAGCATTGTTCACAATAGCAAAGATCTGGAAACAGCCCTAGTGTTGTCAGTGGACGAGTGGATTAAAAAGCTGTGGTACATATATACTATGGAATACTATGGGGCTATGAAAAAGAAGGAAATATTACCTTTTGCAACAATATGGAGGGACCTGGAAACTATTATGTTGAGTGAAATAAGCTAGGCAGAGAAAGAAAAATATCATATGACCTCACTCATTTGAGGAATCCAATGAACAATGTGAACTGAGGAACGGAATTGAGACAGAGGAGGGATCAAAGGGACCAGAGGAAAAGAGGACAGAGGGAAAGGGGATGATAGGATGGGATAAACCTGAAGGGAAGGGGGGAGGGGGCTGTCAGGAGGGGGGCAGGGGAGATGATGAGGGGAATAGGGGGGAGGGGGGAGGCATTCCGGGTGACCCTAGAATCTATGTAAACACAATTAATTAAATTAAAAAAAACAAAGGAACAAAAAATAAATAAAACAACTCTTACATTGGAGTTGCACAACATTTTGGATAAATACATTTTACTAAGTTCTTTAACAAAATCTTGATTTTTACTACCACCTTTCAGGGAAAGTGTTATTCTTATTTTCCAGGAGGGGTAACTAAATGCAGAATTTTATACTTCTTACAATGAGCATGCATATGAGAAGTTTTTCAGGGTGCGCCTCTAAAAATATTAGGTTGCTTTCTGGGTAAGCAGCTTTGCATAACCCCAAACCCAGCTTTTGATGCCTGGTGTTAGTTTTATGAAAAAGCAACAGTAGTTTTCTGAGTTTTTATGTCTTTTGTTTGTTTGTTTCTTTGCCATCCAGGAAAGTAAAGGTTTGTTGGTCTGTTGTGTGTTATTTAGGGACTTTTAATTATTTAAAAACTCTTTTGATTCCAAACTTCCTGTGCTATAGAGATATAATCATGAGTTTTGGCAATGAGAATTTTATACAGGTGTCTGTGGGTTAGTGCAGTTCTGTGAAACTAAAGGTACTTAAAAATGATCACAACTGAACATTGGCTTAAATTTAATAACAGTACCATCTTCGAGCTGGTAAAGTGAACATGTACATCTTAGAAAATCAATATTGGAAAAATGCATCCCTGACTTTTATTCTCATTATTGTGAATGACAATGATGTTTTATTTTTGGCAGACTGATTCAATTGTAATAAACTAGCACTTAAGGCATTGTTTCCAAGAATATGTTTGTTATATACACATGTGAGCTTACAAGAAAATCAGACATCTGGAGACAGAAGATAGAAGATACTGACATACAATTATGAAAGAAAACTCCTGACCACTGAATGCCTCAAGAATATCTATAAAAGAGAAATGGATTGATGATTTTCATCCAAATTAGTCTTGTAGAATCTTTTCTCTTTGATTTTGGGGGAAGTGTCTTTCTATTATGCTTACTTTTTTAATACTCTTTGCTTTGGAGGAAAAAAAAAACCCAATTTGGGGCAGGGGTTATCAGTGTAGAAGTAGATATTCAGAATAAGCAGAAGATGATGAAAGCAGTTCCACAAGCTATCTATCTCTCCTTATCATCACAACCTCAATGACTTTACACACACTAATGTACTTGAATGCAAGTTTGTCAAAGGAATCTTGCTCTATTTTGTGCACTGATATATTCCAAACATGTAGGGCAGTGTCTACACATAGTAGGGGCTCAATAAATATATATGTGAAATGAAAGAAGGAATAAAACAAATTTGAGTTTGATCTGTGTTACTTGCATTTTGGAAATTTCTTACTAATACATTTAGTCAATACTTTGGTCATTACTTCCCACATTTCTCCCCACTCCCTAGCCAACTTTAATTGTTCAGTAGACACATGAATGCTAATTCCTAGTACATATTTTACAATGTGCAATATGGTGCAGATCTAAACTAAAAGATTTGGTCTTCACCTTGAAAGAAAGACCAGTGGTTGATGATAACAAACAAAAACAATAGCACATGCTTGGTGTAATTCAGAGAAAAATTTTAATTTCCATAAACTTTCAGAGGTAAAAGACATCAGTAAAGGTTACAATAATTATAGAAGGCTTTCTGCAACAGCAAAAGACTTTAAAATGGGAGAATCATATAAATAACATAGTACACGATATTATTATTTTATAAGGCTATGTCATGTATTTTATCCATTTACTTTATTGTTATATGAAGTTTTGGTTTTTCATAAAAGGAATCACTACTAGTAGCTCCCAAGCTGGCTGATGAGGGACTCTAACCAGAAAGAAAAGCTTGTCAACAGATCTCACTTTCTGCTAGACTTCTTCAAGAATAAGCCATTAAGAGGAAGTGTAGGGATCTATATGATTTCATTTTGTAGTAAATCAGGCAAATCAAAACTCAGGGATATGATGTGGCAAAGAAAGTAGAAACCTCAGGCATGTTAAGTTTTCCCTGGAGGGAAGCAGCATAGGCAGCAAGCACAAAAGCCACATAATCACCTTATTCATGACTTCGAGTTCATCTCTGCTGGTATCGATTGGCAAGCAGTTGGAAAGAGAAGGTAGTAAATGACACTCTTAGAGAAAAGCTTAAATACATTAGCTTGTTAATTGAAAGGCTTCAACACATTCCAGGCTTCAGGCAACCCAAGAACAAAGCAAGTTGAAATTTATCATAGTTGGAAATAAAAGAAAGTCAAGATCATCCCCAAATGCCTAGGTTTCATAATTTTTAAGCGTTACAGCCTATTTCTTGAAACTCTCCTTTTGTGTGGATACTTCTGAACATTTTTCTTGTTTACTGTGCTATAATAATAGAACCATTTGGAGCAACAAAGCATGCTAAAAGAGTAGTTGCCCATGTAATGGAGTCTTCATGAGTGTGCAGCCATGAGAAGCTGCTCAACTCAACCCTACTGTGTATTACTAGTAATTACACACTATAGTGGAAGGTGGCCTGGTTAGTTAACCTGAATTTAAGTAGTTTAACACATTTTTTATTTTAATTTTTTTATTGATTGATTTTTAGAGAGAGGAGAGAGAGAAAGAGAGAGAAAGGGGGAAGAACGAGAAGCATCAACTCATAGTAGTTACTTCTCATATGTGCCTTGATCAGGAAAGCCTGGGGTTTCAAATCGGTGACCTGAGCATTCCATGTTATTGCTTTATCCACTGCGCTGCCACAGGTCAGTCATGACACATTTAATTATAGATAGCAACCCTCCAACACCAACGGGCTATAGTTTATCAACATAATAAGGACAGAAGGTAACTGTGGGCTTAATAGAACAATAAATATACTTCTTGACCAGTACAGCATAGAATACACACTCATTCACAAGCTCATGTTTATTCTTTCAAACAACAAATATTTATTCAGCCCTTTCTATGGCCATAAATAATGAATGATAAATGGGGATGAGAAAAATATGAGAAACTTAGAAGTAAAGATGGGGAATTAAATGTTCTGTGTCTTTAAGTAGAGAACTATTACTTCTGTGAACAGAGAAGTGTTGTATCAGTTCAGTGAAGATCCTGGACAAGAATGAGAGAATCTGGACAAGAAGCAAGAAATAGAAAAGGCCAGGCAAAGGGGTATAGCAGGGAAACAGAGGGAGGGAGATGGTAACAGGAGACAGCTATGAAATATAAATAATGCACAATAATGGTTAGATGAGAATGATGAAAAATTCTGTTTTGCAAAGTAATACAACAGAAACCCCTTATTCGAGAGTATGGCACAGAAAATAGAGGCAGCAGATAGAGGAAAGAAATTTGAAATGTTTGATAGTAAAAGGGGAATAAAAATCATAGCAGTAGCTAGAGAGGGCAGCTGGGTTGAGAATATTTTTCTATGGGAACAGAGAATTCTTCTTGTTTGAAGGCGTGGGGTGAAAGCTGGGACGAGGGTGTGAAGATGCCTTAGGCTTCACTGAGAGTTAGGGTCTTGATGGTACTGGGGAGAGAGGAACGGGGTGCTACAAAAGGGTCTCTGAGCTTTAGAGGGAGAGAGGGACCTGTTTCTTGAGACAGAGACAAGGATAAGAAGTGAGAAAGTGGTGTCACTGAGTCATTGTAACTAAATACGCCAGCAGATGATGACTTGATGTCACCAGTGATACAGATGCTGAAGGCAGTATCTGAGGACAGTAACTTCCTTCTCTCTTATTATAACTTCAGCATGATAACAAAAGCATATACTTAGACCCACCTATAAAGTATATCTCTCCTTCCCCAGTTTGATGTCCAGTGAGCTTCTAACTCTGATTTTTACCAAAATTTCTTCTCTTCAGCAGTCTTATTTTTCCCTCTTCATTTTTATGCACTTGCCCTGCCAGCCCAAACCACTCACCAGCAGGTTGCTATGTACCCCTGGAATCACCCCTCCCTGTCTTGTTACTCCGGGTCCTCCTTTTGTATAGAAGAAATCATCTTGTCTCTTTAGATAAACATCACCAGAAATTAATGTAGTTTGATCCTTGCCTGTGTTGTCATCCTTTATTGATTTTCAATTTGATTTTTACTTAGAGCATGATGTATTTGTGGATTAATAATATCACTTCCTTTTCTGTTAATCATGTTCTATTTTTGTATTTTCAAATATGAGTCATTTAAGCCATGGGCTCCAAAGGTGGGGGAACAGAGATGCAAACCAGTGGGTAAGCAAGATGGAACACAAAACGTATTAGGATTTTTCTTTTTATCTAAAAATAAAAATTTTTTCCTAATATTTAGCCTGTAAAATGAACTAGGCCCTCTCACCCAGGTTGTATGTGACAATGTCATATGTCATGTATGCTGTTTAGATATTCAGTCATGGCATGTCACAGTGTTTGTGTGCCTGGTTTAGGAAGTCTGTGCATGATAACACCCACTTCAATGCCAGACCATTCTTCACTGAAATGTACAAACGTCTTTAAAGGATCCTGGCAGAAAAACTACAGATTAAAGGTTTTACTCATGATTCAAGCACAAGCAGACAGCTGGACTTTGGCAGAGCTGTTACCATTACTTTCAAGTGAGCTTAATAACAGCCAATATTCATTTGAAAAACAAACAAAAAAATGTAAAAAGATATGACAAGTAGACAACAAAATAGAAAATATTAAGATAACTGATTTGAATATAGATTTATGCATATCATCATTAAGGACTACTATAATTGAAAGTATATGTTCTGCCTTTAGTTACTTGTTAATGATAACACATGGATATAATTTGTAAGTAAATATGAATGTATTGGGGAATTTTGCTCAACATCATTTTACTAATAGGAGTATATCATAACAGTTTGGAGACCTCTGATCTAATGCAATTTTATTGGAGAATATGAATATTTTTTATCATTTAACAAAATGTTAAGGTTTTTATAATGATAAAATGTAGCTTTGAGACTGGAAGATTGGCATAGCTTTGAAACATATGCTTATTTATCCTGAGCTACTACACAGCATAATTCAAAAGAAGCCTTTCTACTGACAAGGATGAGAAAATGCCCCAAGGATAAAGATGGACACTGTGGTGGATGGCCACAGTGGTGGATAGCACAGCTACTGATTCATAGGTCGAGTTATTATTCTCTGTATATCATTGTGTGTGCAGACTGTTGGCCTCGGTGGAAGGAACCATGAATACTCTTTAGAACTTAATCACATTGCTACCATAGTTTTAAATGTCCTAATTCTAAAGTAGCTTTTTTAGGTGTTCATGAATATGCCCATTTGGAGCTTAATTTTTCACTTTGGAATACTTACAAGGACTTATGTAAAGGAGCCTTCTCAATGGTCCTATTGTGTTGGGAGACAAACACTCTAATAATTTTGTCTTCAAAGGGAACAGAACCTTGTCATGCATTATGACCACCAGCCACACTTTATCTTCCATGATGACAGAGAGATTTCTTCTTTCCTATGAGTTAGCATGGGGCTCGATTGCAAATGCAACTTTATGGACTACTATTAATTCAAGTAGACTGTTATATCCAGAAAAAATTCTATAAATCTTATTTTCCTTCCAAGATTTAAAAACCTATATTCAACCTGACCAGGCAGTGGCGCAGTGGATAGAGCATCGGACTGGGATGCAGAAGACCCAGGTTCGAGACCCCGAGGTCGCCAGCTTGAGCGCGGGCTCATCTGGTTTGAGCCAAAGCTCACTCGCTTGAGCCCAAGGTCACTGACTCGAGCAAGGGGTTACTCAGTCTGCTGAAGGCCCTCTGTCAAGGCACATATGAGAAAGCAATCAATGAACAAGTAAGGTGTTGCAATGCGCAACAAAAACCTAATGATTGATGCTTCTCATCTCTCCGTTCCTGTCTGTCTGTCCCTGTCTATCCCTCTCTCTGACTCTCTCGCTGTCTCTGTAAAAAAAACAAAAAAAAAAAAAAAAAAATAAAACCCTATATTCAGGCTCTCATGTATAAGTAGTATTACATTCAAAAATTGAAATGAGCCAATTTTGCATTTTATTAGTGTTTTGTTTAGAAATTGAGAAGCTAGATCCACAAATCATTAGCTAGCCCTTATCAGTATGGTGATGAAAAGCACACAATTGGAGAAAAAACTATTATAATTTTATAAAATATAAAAATAATTTTAGAAATAGAAAGTATCCATGGTAGTGAATGCTTAGATTTATGTAGTACCCATTGAAAAGTTTTCAAAGTACTTTAGAGACTTATTCTCACATTTCTTCCTAGAGTGGACAATGAACAAACTGAAAAAACTGAAGCAACAAAGTCACATGATGCTCCCAAGGTTCATTAGTAAGTGATGAAGAAGCAAAGAATATAATCAAGAATCACCCTATCTAATTATTATAGCTATCTAAGCTATGAAGTAAAAGTATTTAATATAATGTTTTTTTAATACATTCTACTCCACCTAATAAATCTAGAATCAACTGGGCTATGTACTGTCAAATTGTCTTTTTTTCATTGCATGTTTTTTTAAAACAGATTGCTTCTGAAGTACTGTAACACTATCTCTAAGAAAATATTTTGAGATGTATCCTACTAGGATAAATATATAATTAAGCAAATAATATAAACCTCTTGGGGGCAAGCTAGACTTCGATATACAGTAGATTATGAGCCCAGCAGGAGAGCACAGAAAACACTTTCTATGCCCAGAAACTCCAGACTTTAATTATCAAAGACTGAGAGTGGGCAAGAGAGCTAAGAAGCACCACTTCAAGGCAATAGGCTCTTCATGAGTGTATGACCCCCCAGCTTGCAAGAACAGAGGAGTTGGAGAAAGGTTGTAAATATCTCCTGAGGTACAGAAAGCATTTGATGTTAAGACTGGAGAAGCAAAGAGACTCTAGAGAGTAATCCTGAAATCTTATAACTGAACATAAAAATATGGTGATATTTTCAACAATTCTGAAAGCTAGTGGATATGCTGTGAAGCATAGACAGATCTCTGGAATGTTGTCAATGCCCACATCTCTGTCCTTGCAGATAAAGAAGTTGTGATCTCAGCCTCAGAATATTTCAAGCTGTTAGTAAGCTGAATCAAACTAAAGCAGCTGCATAGTCCAGATTTGGTTAATACAGTCATTTGATTCACCTCCAATAGACTGGCAGAAAAGGAACCTGTACCTTTTTGGAGGTAAATATAATTTTCTTTAGATTCCACTCTTCTCTTATAGAAAAAGTCTGGTATATACTTACAGATTACAAGACAAGAAAATGGCACCCATAGTCAAGAAAAGAAATAGTCAATAAAAGCAGATCTATAGATAAACTACATGTTAGAATCATCAGATAGTAGTTTTAAAATATATGTGATAAAAATGATAGAAAGGTATATTAGAAATAGCATCCAATATTTGCAAAGAAATGGGAATTAATAGCAGAAATATGAAAACTATTTTTAAAAATCAAACGAAGAAGAAATGTTAGAAATAAAAATATAACATCAATAAGATTTCAATAGATAGACTTAAAAGCAGATTTTATATAGCAGAGGAAGCTTTAAGTAAACTTAAAATAGTCAGTAGAAGATATTAGAAAAAAAGAGTTTAAAAAATGCAAAGAACATCTAAGACCTTGGGAAAATATGAAATAGTTCAAAGAGGGGAAAAGGATAATGGGGCAGAATATTCAGTAAAATAATATTTAAAAACACTATAATTGATGAAAGATCTAAGCTACTTAACAAATCTAAGCAGGATAAATACAAAGAAAACCACAGGTTTAAAAGTAGCTGGAGAAAAAAGTCATGAATAAAAATGAACAGCAATAGAGGGGATGGGTTAGTTCTCAGTGGAAATAATGGAAGCTAGAGCAAAAAAAGTATATCTTGAAAATGCTGATAAGGCAAAATAGATTTGTCAACCTAGAATTTTATACTCAGCAAAAATATTCTTCAAAAAGGAAGGCAAAATAATGATATTCTCAGACAAAAAGCTGAAATAATTTATCTTTAGGTGACCTTGAGAATCTGAAATGCTGATAGAAATTCTTTAGGCTGAAAAGATTGATACCAATTGGCACTCAAGAGATTTTCTTTTGATTATTTTATGTTTAAGTTATAATGTATTTATTTCTTTTAAAATACAAGTATTTAATGCCAAAATGATGCAAATTGTTAGCATATATAAAAAGTAAAATATAAGATGAAAAGAACACAAAACATGGGGGTATACATGGAATACTGCTATACAATTTTATACTATTTATGAATTAGTATACTAAACTTGAAGGAAAAGTGTGATAACTTAAAGATGCATATTATATTAAGAGCCACTATTAAATTTACACATAAAAACTGTAGCTTATAAGTTAATACATGAAATAAAATAAAATTCTCAATAATATTCATTTCTCCTCCCAAAAGGCTAGAACAGTTGCAAAGACACAAAGAACAATAAAATAAATATAAAAAAATAAAAATTTGAGAAATTAAAAACAATAATGTTAATAATTATATTAAATAAAAATAAACTAAATGCTTTTTTTAAATGGCAGAGATTTATAAAGCAAGAACAAATTATGATTAAAAAGCAAGAACAAATTATGAGCTGTCTATGGTAGACACAGATAGGTTAGAAGTAAAAAGTATAAAAATATATGCCATATAAATACTAAATATAAAGAACTAATAGTTATATTAACATCAAAACAAAAAGAATTATCAGAGAAAGAGGACATTCTATTTTGATAAAAAGATAAATTTGTCAAGACAAATTTTTAGTATAAAAATCAGTATACAATATTTAATCATATCTCTAAATTATAGAAGTGATCAATTAAAGAACAAAATTGAAATAACAATTGCATTTATAATAACATCAAAATATAAGAAGTATAAATAAATCAAATAGAACAGAAAATAACTATTAAAATTATAAGACATTAGTGAATGAAATTAAAAAACACTTAAAATGGAAAGATATAACATGTTATTGGATCGGTAGAACCGATACTATTCATTTTTCATTTATTGGTATACAAATTCAAAGCAATATTTATCAAAATTTCAGCAGACTTTGAGAAGAAATAAACTAACTGGTTCTAAATTTTATACAAAATGCAAAGAACCTATAATAACCAAAACAAGTTAAAATAATTTGAAAAACTTATACTACCTGATTTTAAGACTTATAAAGCTAACATAATAAGATTGTGTACTTTGGCAGAACGTTAAACAATAGATTAGTGGGAGAGACCCGGAATTCCAGAAATAGACACACGTGGCAAATTGAAATTTGGTCAACATCTAAGTCAATCCAAAAGGTATAGCAAAGTCTTTTTAAACAGATGTCGCCGGGACAATTGGAAATGAACTTCAATCCATTCCTCATTCCTCACAAAAACATTAATTTAAGGCGGTCACAGTGGTAAATGTGAAACTCAGAACCATAAAGCTTCTTAAAGAAAACATTAGGAGAACATTGTTATTATCTTGGGATAGGCAAAACTGTTTTAGTCAGAATGCAAAAAGTAGTAATCATAAAGATGAAATTGATTAATAATACCTCATGACAAGTAAAAATATCTGCTCACCAAAGACACCATTAAAAATGAATATCTAAGCCACTAACTGGAAAAAAATAATTGAAGCAAAATAATTTGAATATTAAAAAAACAGAATATCTAACAAGCTTCTAATAATTATAAAAAGACAAATAATCCAAAAAGTAAGCAAGAACTTACTGACTTCAGAAAAGATTATGTGAATGGTCACAAAGCTCCTGAAAAAGGTGCTTAACATCATCAGTAATCAGGGAAACGTCAATTAAACCCCAATGAAATACCATTCATGGTCATGAGAATGGCTCAAATAAAAAAAGAGATTACTATCTCTAAATGTTAGTCATTAAAACAATCTTCTAGTTTTTGTCCTTAGTTTCATTAGAAAATAAATTGCTTTTCCATGTGCTCAACCAAATTTTTTAGCCTTCTTTTACATCAACCTCAGGGTTTCTTGTCACTGATATACAAGCCAAGGTACAATCACTGAAAAATACTAATTTTGTCATAAGATCTTATGGTTCAGATTATGCACACACAAATAAAGATACCATCCCAACATTAAAATCCTATCATTTTATCCGAAGGTTCAAATATATACTTTGTCAAATAGGAGAAATAAGTTTTAAAAATCACAGAATAATAATTTTACCAGAAGCTATTTAGAATTATTTTGTTTATATAACATTTCCTATAGAAAAAAAAATCTGTAAACTTCAACTCAGGGGTCTCCAAACTTTTTACACAGGGGGCCAGTTCACTGTCCCTCAGACCATTGGAGGGCTGCCAAATACAGTGGTCCTCTCACTGACCACCAATGAAAGAGGTGCCCCTTCCAGAAGTGCAGTGGGGGCTGGATAAATGGCCTCAGGGGGCCGCATTGCGGCCCGCGGGCCGTAGTTTGAGGATGCCTGCTTTAACTCATAATTTGATATGCTGCATACAAGGAAGATGGATGGTTGAATAAAGTGAGGAAAGAGAAGAAAAGTAGTATGCAATTTCCGTATCATTTTAAAAAAGAAAATTAGGAAAAATTGAAAATCACTAAGAACATAGTGTTTTTATGAGTCACATAAAGAAGGGATGAAAGAAGATAAGGAAAAAAATGAAAGACTGATTTTTGTTTATTCAGAATAATTATCCTTCTTCTTATGAATTCTGTTCTCATCATGTGGGAGAAGGATTCCTTAGAGTCTTTACCCCCAAGTTCACATACACAGTGCATCATATCAGGGATCTGGGAGGTTCCTCCAGCCTTCCTACTTATTGCAATGAGAAATATGAAGGATTTATTAACACACTGCTCTTCACAGTTATTGATGGAAAGGAAGATTCATCATGTAATTCCCAGGGCACTGAAGGAGATTCTGCTTTATTGATTCAGTAGTTAATAGAATCAGTCATTTGTCTGACCTGTTAAAAATGATTTGAATTTGAATGATGAATTTTATTTGGCCACTTAGAGTTTTTTGAGAAGTAGGGAAGGAAAGAAAGAAAACATTTTGCTAAAACAAATATTACATTTGTTTATATTTTAAACAGTGCAACTTACATGGCAAGAATGAATTGAGTAGCAGTTAAAACACAGGGCCCTGGCCGATTGGCTCAGCGGTAGAGCGTCAGCCTGGCGTGCGGGGGACCCGGGTTCGATTCCCGGCCAGGGCACATAGGAGAAGCGCCCATTTGCTTCTCCACCCCTCCCCCCCTCCTTCCTCTCTGTCTCTCTCTTCTCCTCCCGCAGCCAAGGCTCCATTGGAGCAAAGATGGCCCAGGCGCTGGGGATGGCTCCTTGGCCTCTGCCCCAGGCGCTAGAGTGGCTCTGGTCGCGGCAGAGCGACGCCCCGGAGGGGCAGAGCATCGCCCCCTGGTGGGCAGAGCATCGCCCCTGGTGGGCGTGCCAGGTGGATCCTGGTCGGGCGCATGCGGGAGTCTGTCTGACTGTCTCTCCCCGTTTCCAGCTTCAGAAAAAAAAAAAAAATACAGTCACAGAAAAGAAGCAAGTGAGTCTTTACCAAGCAGTCTTCTTTCCATGCCTCTCTTATGTTTCATTGAAATAAGAAAATGCAAAAATTCAAGTGTCCCTAGTGCCACAAATACAGTATCACAGTGTACCCTTACATAAATAATTTAACTATCAATACTTAGTTCCTCATATTTTAAACTTGGACAAGATGATTTTTGGTTGATCTCTCTTATTTGTCTTACAAATAAGCACCTAAATTTGGCTTCTGAAAACCCCTCTCCCACCTTCAGAATGTGTCCAAGTGCATAACACTGTGCTTTGTTGCCAGACAGACCTACATCTCCCTCTTACAACTATGTGATCTTGGACAAATCACCCCACTGCCTTGCTGTACAGTTCATTCCTTTATTCGTAAAACCGGGCACACAGCAGTTACTGGGGTTGGATCCCAAACATCATTCTATCTTCAATGATTCATCTAAGGTATTTGTTGTCATCTGGGCTCCTTACCAGTAACAGTTTCATGGATGAACAGGCCCAAACTACTTGGGGTCAGTAAGCTACAGAAAAGTGACAAGTTCTGTTGAATGTGGAGAAGGAATTATGCTTTATTGCTGATGACAGGTATCTCATGACCAGGTAGGGAGTGAGCCTCAGGATGAAGCCAGCATGTCAAGGGAGGATGGAGAGACTAAAAGTTCCTTGATAATGCTTTTGAAGAACCCGATAAACCTGAAGCCAACTCTGTCTCTAGACTTCCGGTTATTACATAGTCACTTTGAGTAGCTGTTTTTCTTTTCTTTTCTTTCCTTTTCTTTTTCTTCCTTCCTTCCTTCCTTCCTTCCTTCCTTCCTTCCTTCCTTCCTTCCTTCCTTCCTTCCTTCCTTCCTTCCTTCCTTCCTCCTTCCCTCCCTCCCTCCCTCCCTCCCTTTCTTTCTTCCTTCCTTGCAAAAAATAATAGACCTACCTTGATCTACCTCTTAGAGCTTTTGTAAGGATAAAGAAAATGATGCATGTAGAGCATTTAGCTTTATATAGTGCCTGGGTCCGTAGTAAGTTCTCATTCAAATATGGCTGTTGTTTTGTTGTCATCCCAGGAAAGGAGTCAGGGGAAAAGCCAACCCAATTTGATTTGGGGAGGGGATCTAATGAGCGGAATAGAGTTTGAGCAAGCTCTAATCTCTTTGTTATCTCCCTTCCCAGTTGTTATGGGGCTCTCTGGTGAACCCTCTGAACTCATATTTTAATTCTTAACCTTTTCCCTCTGTTCTGGTATGGTATCCCTTGATTTTTACTAGGTTTTCTTCTCCCTAGAGTTTTTACTCTGTTGAATGCTTTCAGGTGAACATGGAATGGAGTTAATGATGGAGAACTTACTTACTGGCTCTTTTTTCCCCCCTTTATGTTTTCAAAGAATTACAAGATGCTGTTCTCATTCCGGAGATATAGACAGAGCTATGGCTCATGGGTTCTCTGCTACCTTGTGCCAGGAATGAATTAAAGCTTTTGTATTCCAAGACCAGAAAAAAGTCATGTTGCTAGATATTTGGAAAATAACTGCAGTCAGGCTTTTAAGAAAAGTTAATGGAAAGACTGAGCAAATCAAGGTGGATTTTCTGAAGGTAAAAAAGGGGTAGTCAGAAGAAAGAATGATCTGACTACAAAGAGAGAGTGAAGTGTGTTCCTGTGACTTGAACGGGAAGGACAAGTGACTGGTCCCAAGAGTTATGTGGATCTGCTGCTGTGTGACTGGTGGGAATTCAAACCCTCCTTCAAGTCTCTCAGACCAACAAACTCCATGCTCTAGGGAAATGGGACAAAGTCCTTGTGGCTGAGCCTGCTGTGACACCAGCAAAGTCAATTGCCTTCATGAGAATCATGTAAACCTCAACGATGAGCAAATCAACCTCAACAAACATGAACTGCAATCAAAGGACTCATCACCATTTTTCTGAGTCATATAAACTTTGGAAGTCCTGGTGTTCCACTAGGAGGACAGGAAAGCCATAAAACATTGAACTTTTCATGAATCTTGGCTGCTCGAGCTTGGAGATGGATAGGATTTGTCCTAGATATATGAAGAAATGTGTGATTGTATGCACCTAAAATGTCATAAGAAAACTCCTACCTGTTTCAGACTCCTAAGGTAGTTAGCCTGGTGGCCTAAAATCATCAGGTGTTTTATGCTCTGATGTCACCAGACCAGGCTTTTCCATTTCTGGACAACTCTGAATACTATTGTTAAATAGTATTTTTTTAAACTTCATTTGTTATAATTAATCCTTGAAAGTTAAAATAGTCAAAAAGGAAATTGTTAAGTTTTCTTTTTCTCTTTTTATTTTTCTTTCAATTTATAGCTAAAGTTAAGGGTCAGATATTATAGAAAAAAATCAATTTTCTGCACATGTAAAGGAGTAGAACAGTTACTACACTATTAGTAATAAATCCCATCCAGAGCACCTCTCTACTTGACAAAGTGTTTAAAGAGGAAACACTTAGTAAAAGCTTTATGAACAAAATGCATTTCAACGAAGGCAGTGTAGTGTGCAGTGCATCAAAATAGGGAGATTAAAGCACACATCAACCCTTCTCTATCACAAAACTGTCCTACTTGTCATTTTAAGAAACTAGCCTATCAAGCATATGCTTTGATCATGTATAATAGATTCTTTCTGACTGGTTGTCAACGTGAAAATTAAAATGCCTAGTTGAGGAAGCACAACAGCAACTTTGGTAAAGAAAGATTAATCATTTGTTCCAAATAATAAAAGCATCTTCACTATTATAAATCAATCTAATATAATTAGGAACTTTTGTTTTCTTTAGAAATCACATGCTACATCTAACATTTAATTTAACGTAAATGGGGTATGTTTAACATCTATGATGTGCCTTCATCTATAGACCTTGACACTGACTACAATAAACCAATATAGTACATTTTGTAAGGATGTGAAATGACTAGTAAGATATCCATTCATGAAGAGCTAATGTATTCACATTTTTAAATTACTTATAGTATTAAAACATAAGTGCATCTTTTATCTTCTAACAAGTTAAAGAAACAAAAGAAACAAGATCAACAAACACATTTGGGCATTTATTAAGTATAGTCTTTCATTGATAGTAAACCTTGAACAGTTTGAGAGTAAGAATTGAGTCTCTCTAGTCTAGTGAAAATATACAATTTGTATTAAAAGAAATGACATTTAGAAGGAAGAAAAAATATCGACAACATAACCCTAAACGTTTACTTGTAATAACACGTTACAAGTAATATAGTTAATATAATATATAATCATCCACATCAAAGACATTTGGCTTTTTAAGTTTTCCATTGTTTATTCAAGAAGCAACATAAGCATTTGATATGCTTATTTTATAAAAACTATGTGACAAACTTGTTATGCATATTAGTTCTTAAAACTTTTGTTATTTTACAATTTTAGCCTTGCCCAAATGATTTATAACAGAATCTTAACATGATTTATAAAGGATATAGACAGACTGAAATTCCTGATATTAGAGTATGAACATCAAGCACAGAAGTAGTCATTACAGAGAAATAAGGTAGCTTTTATTTTAAACAAGAACAGAAACATGATCAAATCTTTGTGAAACATAAACAAATCCATAATTTCCCTTGTTATTGACTAGAAAGAACTTAAGGTACAAGTTTCATTATCTGAGATGCAGAATTACTCTTTCAAAATGGTAGAGAATTAAGCACTTGATACTCAAGCATATTTTATCTGAAGAAACCTAATTTACACCTAGCACCCATTAAATTTCATCATGTGATATTTCTGTAAAGTTTCTAGCCACATAAAATGTGTGGTCAATGTGCAGCAACTTGGAAATGGCATTAGATAAATATTGACATGAATGCATAAGTCACTTAATACTGTGGAACATTTACTCCAGTGACCTAGTTATATATAAAATATTAAGTCTGAAGGAAATCAAGGGACCTGGGAAACTTCAGGGAGGTGAATGAAGCCAACTATATTTAAAGCAGTTTTCTCCTCTAAAAATGACGATAGACTAAATGATCTCACTACGTCTTCCATGTCTGAATTTCTAAATAATTATTAATTCATAGACTAATGTACATTTTGAAAACATGGAATTAAAATCAAACCACTTTATATATATATATTTTATGCAAAGTGTAAATTGATATTTTGTTGATGTTTCCTCCCCAAAAATGAACTACAAATGTGGTGTATGGATGCAAATACACTTAGCTATTAAGAAGTGTAATTATTTGCCATATTATTTTTTTACTCTAGAAACTTGTTTTCTTTTTTTAGCTAATAGAGCAGAATTTATATAGGAGAAGCTCTGGCTCTAGGGTTGCATAATTTGGATAAAATGGCTGTGATAGACAGGTGGGTGGGTATGTGCTCATCCGACCTACCTCCAGGAAGGCATCTTGGAAACCCTTTCATTGGAGCTATTTCATTTTCTTGGTTTACTCAGGAGTCAATCTTGTCTTATCTGGATTCTCTGCTAAGGTAGAGCTATGTCCCTTGGGTTTACTCTGTAAGAGTGACAATATTTCAGGTTTTGTTCTTTGCTGTGCACCAAGATTGCAATCTGTAAGGACTCTGAAGACCTGGAAGGATTTGATAGGGGTTTCAACCTAAACACTCAGATCCTAACATACAAATCAGAGGGCTTTTGCCTTAAAATGGACATTAAGATGACTCTGTCCAGACACATATTTTATATAAACCATAAAAAATTACTTTGGGTCCACAAGCCCAGAGTCAAAAGGATATCAGAGCAGGCTCTCTAATAATCACTGACATTCTCTAAATTACAGTTACATGCATGCTCCACACATTTTACATGCATCCTTATGCTGGGAGTAACCCTGAAAGCTAAGAGAGGTGCTGAGAGCCACCTGCCAAACATCACACAGCAATGGCCGGTAGAGCTGGGTTTCAAGTCCAGGTCTTGCTGACTGAAAAGGCCAAAATTTTCCATTAAACCACACTTTTCTGTCAAGACATCAAGAAAAGAGGATTGTGACATCAACTAAGAAACAGTTTAGCTTAAACCCTCCTACACTTGGAAGTAATGGAAAAGGGAAGCATTGCCCAGAATCTGAAAGCAAAATCTGGACCCAGAAACACCAAACCTCAGTTTAGTATCCTTTTAATTAGCAGGACATAAATGGCAAAATTTTTGAATAATAATAATTATATATATTTTTTGTATTTTGAAGTTAGAAGCAGGGAGACAGTTAGACAGACTTCTGCATGTGCCTGACAGGGATCCACCCGGCATGCCCACCTGGGGGCGATGCTCTGCCCATCTGAGCCATTGCTCCGTTGCGGCCAGAGTTATTCTACTGCCTGAGACAGAGTCCATGGAGCCATCCTCAGCGCCCGGGGCCAACTTTGCTCCAGTGGAGCCTTGACTGCGGGAAGGGAAGAGAGAGATAGAGAAGAAGGAGAGGGAGAGGAGTGGAGAAGCAGATGGGTGCTTCTCCTGTGTGCCCTGATGGGAATCTAACCTGGGACATCCACACACTGGGCTGACGCTCTACCACTGAGCCAACTAGCCAGGGCCTCTTGCACAATAATTATTTTCTATGATGCTCTATCCTCCATAGTTGCCTTAACACATAGTTGTTCTGATCTAGGATTAAAAGGAAATACAACAAAATGCTATTAGAATTATTATCACTCTCTGTACATGCTATCAAAAACCTACCCTATGTTATGCATGCACCATTGATGATTTTGCTCTTGGAACAGTGTGGGGAACATATACATTGTTGAATGTCAGGCCTAGAAAGGGTCTTCAGAAAAACCTGGTGCAAAAGCCTTCCCCTGTAGAAGAGGAAGAGAGGTTCAAGGAAGTTAATCCCACAGCTAAAGTCATGTAGTAAGTTAGTGTGTAGGTGTGTCTTCTGGCCTCTGATTAACCCCTAGTGACCTTGTCACCACATCAACTTTCTTATCTTTAACTAAATTTACTTGCTTTTAAATCTGCACAACTATCAGAAAAAAACAATACTCTAAGGAGGAAAAACATACAGAATAATAGTACTTATTATAAAAAACAATAAACCATGGGGAAATACAGAAATGGTTGCTGTACAGGCTATAAATCTCAGTGCAATGATTTCTAACTCTTGTTTCCCTTAGTAGAGAATTTACCAGAAAAAAAGGCTTATATTAGAGATGTTTGTTGAACTTGCTCCTGGCTTTCTGACTTCCTTTTTCAGGATCTGAGAAACAGCCACTGCTGTTAATAATAGGATGTCATGCTTTTATTTTTTTATTTCCACCAGCTGTGGTTAAGGCATGTTCCTTTCACATTCTTTTTAAATTCTCTAGTGTTATAAAGCAATGCAAATCAGTATATTAAGAAGGATGCCTAAATCGAAGCCTTTCACCAAGCCCCCAAAGTTCTTCTACTCTTTACTTTTCATTGAAAACACTGTCAATCCTTCTCTCTGAGGACGTCACACACACTATGTCTTCTAACCCTGTCTTTGGGAAGACCTGTCATCTTTGTTATCAGTACAATCCTGACATCATCTTTATCTAAGCAGAAAGAAATCATAACTTCTCTGTTCGACCTAGAGGAGGTCTTCGTAAACTTTGTTCATAAATGATCATTCATCGTTGCCTTGAACAATGAGCTACACACTCCATTCATTTGTGATTAAGGTTTCTCGGCATCAACAGCATTTATCTTCCTTATGGGTGGGCATTTTGAAAAGTAAAATTAACCCCCTAAATTCTTGGATTAATGTATTTTTTTTTTCTTAAAAGAAAATCACTCCCCTGAAAATAGGCAACTCAGCCACCACAGCTCCAATCACACCATCATCCCAAAAGGCCCCCTGAACCTTCGCCTGACCTGGATGCTGCACACTCGGGCCTTCACCCCCACATTTCCCTTTCTCCTGCCTGTCATTCTCTCCAGACTCTTATTATCTGCGATATGAAATGCTGTGTGCTGATAGATATTGGCAGAACCTGGTTAAAATTCATTCCACATAGCCTGCTCTTACTTCAAAGGAACAAAGATTTTTTTTTCTTCTTCTTCGTTTTTTTGTTTTGTTTTTTTTAATCCTAAGAACAGAAGACCGAGTTATCTTTGTGGTGTTAAGCATAAAACTGGGTCTTTGTTTGAAAAGCAACATCTAATATTTCCTCCCTTTTCAACTCAAACCACTGGGCACTTCTGTGTTACGCGTCCCCGGTACCCCTGCTCGGGGATTTTGTCATGTCAGGAGCTGCTGACAGCTGACAAATCGGTGTGGGAAGGTCAGTGCTCACCCTCACAGAATCCCTCAGCCTGCAAGGAGACAAGGCCTCTGTCTGAAACGGGGGAGTATATTTGCCTAGAGCCTTCGTCTCTTTTGCACAGCAGGAATCTGTCTCAGGGTAAGGCGGCTCGCTCCACCCCCAAGCAGAGCCTTACCTGACACTCCCTTCAGACTCCTCCCAGCCGGCCCATCTGTGGCTGCACATGCACTTCAAATCCCTAACCACGGGCCCTGGCAAAGCCCCAACAAGTTTCCAGTCAATTCTACACCTTCCAAATAATCATTGGAAATGTAAAATTTGATTCAAACATAAAACCCCCAACGAATGTGACAGCCAAAACATACAAATAATCAAAAGTATTTTGTACTGCTTGATCGACAGATATGGGTTTAGATTTAAGCAACCAAAATGAAGGTGAGAAAATGAATTGTTGTTTATGGTAGGAGTCTCTGCACAGAGTTTTACTTCCCGACTTTGGCCAGGATGCTGTGTTAATGTGGGTCAATCGTTACAATACCTCCAATGTCTAGCACAGGGGTCCCCAAACTTTTTACACAGGGGACCAGTTCACTGACCCTCAGACCATTGGAGGGCCGGACTATAAAAAAAACAACTATGAACAAATCCCTATGCACACTGCACCTATCTTATTTTAAAGTAAAAAAACAAAATGGGAACAAATACAATATTTAAAATAAAGAACAAGTAAATTTAAATCAACAAACTGACCAGTATTTCAATGGGAACTATGGGCCTGCTTTTGGCTAATGAGATGGTCAATGTGCTCCTCTCACTGACCACCAATGAAAGAGGTGCCCCTTCCAGAAGTGAGGCGGGGGGCGGATAAATGGCCTCAGGGGGCCGCATGTGGCCCGCGGGCCGTAGTTTGGGGACCCCTGGTCTAGCATATAAGAAGCGTTGCCTTGCTCATCAACATCTATCACTGAAAGTGATCTTATTTGGACGTCTCGACTGTCAACATCATGAAAGACTTAAGTTTTATACTTTGACGCTGGGTAGACTATGGAAGGAAACATTCCTGTAGCATTTTGGATTGAGTCATTTTTCCCCCTTCCTACAGGAGAAAGATGGCATTCTGCCCAGGTTCCCTGGCATATTGAATGTAATGTCCAAGCCACACTACAACAGGGCCAGTGCTGGACACTCTTGAAGACAGCACAATTCAGTGTTGATCACTTTCTTTACGTTCAACTCTATGCAAGGCTGCTTGTGAAATCCTGGAAGGCAAGTAAACAAACAAAATAAATAACAGGATGCACTTAACTTGCTTACAGAATTATAGGGTTTTGAGAGATGGCACAGTATTCTGCTAGAAGCCATAAAAATACCCCAGCTGTTTCACAGTGTGCAAGAAATATATTGGTTTTACATTTTATAATTTCAAACTCTGTTGTCAACAGACAACTTATGTTACTTTATATTCCACTCATCACAACCCACCATAATTCCTCATGGCAGAGCAAAGTAAAATATATTCCTCTGTGCTGACACTACTTATTGTTTTTTGTCTCCTATAAATGATTTGTGGCCTTGCTTTGAATTTTGGTAAGAAAGTGCACTTCCAGAAGCTTTTTATAAGAAACAGCATTCTACAACCCAGGATATTCAGTCTCTTAGGAAACAGGAAAAGGCCACTTGGCTCTTTCTCACAGGGCATTTATGTTTTCTCCCATTTCTTTCTGCCAAGGTCCTTCGAGCCTCTCTTTTCAGAGAAATTCATCAAGCAGCCATTGAATCTATTAATCCCTTGCTTTAGTGCCCATCAGCCTGCATCTTCCTCGGGTAATTGTTGTAAGCCCTCTACACACCCTCTGAAGGTCCAGGCTTGACTATCTCTACCATTTCCTTCTTATTGTTGATTCAAAGACTATCAAGTGATAACTTTGGAAAGCAGAAGAGGGGTTGACATCATTGTTTGGGAACCTCAAAAAGATTAGGAGCGCTGCCCAAGGTTTTATACTTCATCGGTTTCAAATGTCTTACCCAAACTTTGGCTTTCCAAGTCATAAAAAGTGGCCAGATGTCTTTAAAAGAAGATTTGTACATCCCACCCTGAGATATTAGATCTTCCTGAAACTTTTCTTTGGAGTCCTGAAGTCATACCCTGTTGACAGGGTTGTCTTCTCCAGGGCTCCAAGTTTGTGTTGAAGGAAGAAACCGAGAATGGAGCTGACATCAGGAACAGAGCCGGAGCAGAGGCTCTGTCTTGTTTCAGAGCACTGCTCTGTGAGTCTCCAGGGATCGAACCGGGAAGAACCATGTGTTCTCCAAATGGTTTAACATGAAGCCAGCTCAGGGTAAGCCTACCTGATTGCTATTTGTTACACTTACATGTCTCTAAAGAAATGAAGCCAATGGCAAAGAGCTAATAACACAACCACCCACATTGTTAATAAAATTACCAATCACAACTGACATTTTGATCTGTAAAACATTGTTTTCTTAAAACAATTTCATGATTGGAATTATACTTGTGGTGGTTTAAGTATCAATCCTATGATGTGGGTACTATTATCGGCCCATTTTACAGATCAGAAGGCAAGGCCCAGGGAGATTACCCAGCTAGAGGTAGAGGAGCTGGAATGTAAACCCGTGCCCTGGACCCAGCAACCACGCTCTGACCATTGTGCACACTGCCTGCTAAATTTTATTATGATATTTTCTTTGTAGTTTGCAAAGCTTACTTATTTTCTGAAATTTCCCAATAAATATTTCTCTAATTTTGTCAGGTGAGGCAGCAGGAATGTCAAAAAAAAGCAACAGAGAAGCTATAAAATTTAGCAGTAGCTCCCATTCTTTGCGAGTTTACTAAATGCTTCATAAACATAATCTTTTAAAAACCAGCTTATAGGCCCTGGCCGGTTGGCTCAGCGGTAGAGCGTCGGCCTAGCGTGCGGAGGACCTGGGTTCGATTCCCGGCCAGGGCACACAGGAGAAGCGCCCATTTGCTTCTCCACCCCTCCGCCGCGCTTTCCTCTCTGTCTCTCTCTTCCCCTCCCGCAGCCAAGGCTCCATTGGAGCAAAGATGGCCCGGGCGCTGGGGATGGCTCTGTGGCCTCTGCCCTAGGCGCTAGAGTGGCTCTGGTCGCAACATGGCGACGCCCAGGATGGGCAGAGCATCGCCCCCTGGTGGGCATAGCTTCGCCCCATGGTGGGCGTGCCGGGTGGATCCCGGTGGGGCGCATGCGGGAGTCTGTCTGACTGTCTCTCCCTGTTTAAAAAACTAGCTTATAAATATTTGGGCTGTGCCTACTTTCCCCATTCTAAAAATAAGGAAAATGACGTTTGTTTCTGCACAGCAGTAACCAGTTTCAAAACCAGGGATCTCGCCTGAGCTCCCTGTGCTCACCCAGTGCTCCCCGCTGGCTGCAGGTGGAAAGGACCACAGGACTGCCCCGTCCAGTAGTCCTCAGGTTCACCTTGCGGAAGGGTTACAAGCTTGAGAATTTGGTTTAAAATTCAATGAAGAAATGTCATGCGATATATGGTAGGCTCAACGCTCTGGGGAAGAGAGGATTATTTAGTTGCCTTCTTAAGGGACTGTGTTCACATTTAGTTTATTAATCGGAGGTAAGCAACTCATATTTCCTCACAACCTCATTTCCATTCATTCAGCTGCATTGTACCAGTTTCGGTGGTTGGCTTCTTTGTTCGGGAGAGATTTCATCAACTAATTGAAAAGAACACAGCTCTGTCCTCAGCGGAGCTAAATACATACAACAATTTCACCACCGATGCCAGACACATTATCAGTGTCCTGATCTTTGGCCTTTGATACTTTCAAGAGATGTCCCAGGGGAAATCTTTCGCTGGAATGTTAATCTGTTGCTTCTCTGACCTTCTACACATGTACCACATTATTATTACAACCCACATGCTTCTCTTTTCACGCTGTCATTTTGACAATAGAAGCATCGGCAATTCATCTTTAGACTAGATAGCTGGAACAAAGTGCATACCAGTAAGTGAAATCAGATTGGCTAATGGTATTGTTTAAATGAAATAACATTTCTCTTCTGAAATCCACTCCGATTTCGAGTGATGTGTCATGCCTGTGGGAGGCTCAGCAACAATTAGCTACTGGTGATTCATCAAAGGGTCCCAGTGTGGTGATTTCTTTTTAACTTTTTTTTTCTTTTCTGAACATGCTTTGGAAACATAAATTAGTCCCTGAATTGGATTGGTGTGGATTTATCACTCACGTTTCCTGTCTTTACCTTCTCTTCTTTCATGTGGCAGATGTTGTTTCATCTTCAGATTTACTGAAAGTAATGTGAGGATCTGAGATCATTTAGCAATACTGAAGCACTGTTTCTTTTAAGACTCTGCTTAAATGTCAAATGTCACCTGCTCTGAGAGGCCTTCTTTTGACCACCCCACATAAAATAACCCTCACTCCTATTAGTACCTATCCTCTTTGTCCTGCTTTATTTTTCTTTACAATACCTATTATCAGCTGTCTTTTGACATATTTATTCATGGTAGAATATTTCCCACCACTAGAGTGTAAGATCTGAGACTGCAGGGATGGGATTGTTTTTTCAACAGCTAACTCCACCAGAGCTAGTCCTCATAGTAGGGCTTAAAGAGATTTGTTATTGTTGAATAACAGAGAATCTCCCATCCTAGAACATACAGATAATGTGATGCTTTGGAGGCACATGAGTTGCAAATTTCACTGATAAACAGTAGGCATTTCTTTGTTGCAGCCTTAATAATGAAAGCAGAAGAATGACAATTACACAGAAAATTACTGCTTCTTTCTAACCTGACTTTATCAGCTGAAGCATTTGAAAAATATGCCATCAGAACGCTCTGGTTTGTGTTGATTTATGGATTTTTTTGTGTGTGTGTCAACCATCATTTTCAAACATAAAATAAGCTAGATCTATTTAAAATATTATCCATGATAGAAAACAGAACTTTTGTGAATAGAGTTTTTATCTATATATTTGAGCCAAGTAATCTTAATAACTGAAGAGTTTTCTAAGGTTGGAGGATGACATGTATGCATGTGCATGTGTGGGGCAGGAGAGTGTGCCTGCCTCTAAATGACATTCTGTATTGCTTCTGTTCATTTGCAGAAAAACCAGTAAAAGCCAATATTGTAAGCCAGAGCTCCCTAGGCTCATGGGAGTTTTGCACTTCTGTGGGGTGCCATAATGACCTGAAAGAGTTCAATTCTTCAAAAATCAACAAATTCATAAGTAACAGTTTTTGCAAAACTGGTAGAGAATGTTTCAGGATGTACATAGTTAGGTGGAGAGTATATAAATGATTTTTCTTCCTTGGATCCTGTAAAGCCAGTAGCCACGGCCACCATCACAGCTGCCTGGCCCGTGCAAGTTTGCATTAGATTCAGACAGACAGTAATGAAACAATGAAGCCAAGAACTGGTGGGCCATTACCTTTAATCCCAGCTAGCACCCAGCAGGCAAGAAATACACACAGTGGGAAAACACTTCCCTTTCCATTCAGGTCTCCCAAAGCCACTGACTTATCGATGTTTCCTAGAATCAAAGTTTTCTATCTCATCAGCCTTATTCACCTCTGTTCCCCATCTCCTTCTCTCTGCACAAACTCTGCACAAACTGGCTTCTCCTTCAGCACCCCACCATCTTGGCTCCTTCTCCTGGTCTCCTCCACGTGGCCTTTCTCTGCTCTCCTCTCAGCATGGGCTCCTCCTAGAATGTAATCACTCTTCCCCCGGAACAACATGATCTCTCCTTTTAAAACCTTTTGGTGTGAAAGCCCTCCCCAAACACATATTAACATAATCATGCCCATCCCAAGCAGGAAAGGCAACTAATATCATCACCTGGGTGACAGGCTTCCACGTGGGCAGTGCCATCTTTAACAAAGTGAGCATAATATATTTTATCTGCCCAACAATCCACCCCTATGTTTACTTTACTACCCACAATATATGCCACCGGCATCCCTGTGCAAGGAATTAGGCACATTACACAAATTACAACAACATGGCAAATCATACAATTTCAACAATTACAAAGGTACATTTCACCACTCTCTGAGCACTTTGCCAAAAGTGCAAAATATCCTTAGCCTTCTTTCTAGCCATTTGAAAGGCTTCCTGGGGCAGGGGAAGGGCCTCCAGCAAAGCCACCCCCCACCCCTATCAGGGTATTTCACATTGTCCAAAATCAGCAAGTTCAACAAAGGAGCCAGTGCCCACTCCGGTCATACTCCAGGAAATCAGTCCATGCACATGGGTCATCAGCCACCCCTCTCATCCCTGCCGTCCTGGCGGGTCTTACATTGTCCCAAAGAGGAGCATGTAGCAATGGCAGTCAGCATTTTCATCTCTGCTCTGGAGAACATCCACCCCTATGTCCCAAAATAGCAGACCTAACAGGGGCATAGCAGGTACTCCTTGCTTCTGGGCTCTCACCTTCTGGAGACTGGGGATCACAACTCTAGACCGATTCTCCTCATCCTCCAAAGAGAAACTAGAAACACCAGCTCCTGCTGCTGACATTGCAGCCCCGGACCCGGCCTCCCTCCACTGCTGGCTCTCCACAATGTCCAGGGCAATCTGCAACTCACGAACCTGTGATTCCTCCTCCAGCGGCTGCTCCATTTCCAAGTGAATTTCACAAACATGGTCGGCCTTCTCTGGTGCTTGCTCCAGCTCCAGCATCAGCATCAGCATCTCTTTCTCCCACGTTTGCTCCAGCTCCTTCCACTGCTCAGTTTGCAGGTCCCAGGCAGCCTCTTCCACAGAGCTCTTAGTTTCCTCATGCATGGCTGTAAAAGTCAGCCAGCCTACGGCCCCCAAAAGAACAGCCATGGGGAACTGTAAAGCCAGTAGCGACGGCCACTATCACAGCCACCTAGCCAGTGCAGGTTCACATTTGATTCAGACAGACAGTAATGAAACAATGGAGCCAAAAACTGGTGGGCCATTAGCTTTAATCCTAGCTTGCACCCAGCAGGCAAGAAATACACATAGTGGGAAAACACTTCCGTTTCCATTCAGGGATCCCAAAGCCACTGACTTATCCAAGTTTCCTAGAATCAAAAGTTTCTAGCTCATCGGTCTTATTCATCTCTGTTTCTCATCTCCTTCTCTCTGCACAAACTCTGCACAAACTGGCTTCTCCTTCAGCACCCTGCCATCTTGGCTGCCTTTCCTCTCCTCCACGTGGCCTTTCTCTGCTCTCCTCTAGTACGGGCTCCTCCTAGAACGTAATCACTCTTCTCTCAGAACAACATGATCTCTCTTCCTTTTAAAACCTTTTGGTGTGAAAGTCCTCCCTCAACATATATTAACATAATCGCACCCATCCCAAGCAAGAAGGGCAACTAATATTATCATCTGGACGACAGGCTTCCACATAGGCAGCACCATCTTTAACAAAGTGAGCATAATATATAATATTTTATCTGCCCAACAGATAGATCCTCCATAGACTATTGTTTCCCTACTGAGAATACGACAAGTCTTCTGTGGTTTTGATCATTACTATATTGGCATAATAACAATTAAGGAGAGTTGCTGTGGAAATAAATCTACAGTGCAATCCTAAGTGGTGAAGAAAATAGACCAGTTAAAGAATCATGAAATGGCGCAGTTTGTGGTTATCTGATTATAATATTGAAAGTAAATTTCTATCTCTTTAATTAGCTTAATAAACCTACTCTTTATCCCGCTTCCCCAGAAACCTCCCTATACTTTCTTCAAAATAATTGGCTTAAATTTCTAGTCGAGATTAATGTCAAATTCTTATTCTTATTGACTGGAGGTGAGCATCAACAGAGAGTAAGGGAGATAATATCAGGAGAGGCAGGAAAGAGACAGAAGATGTGAATTGTATTTAAAATATCATCTTCTAAAATATAGGGTAAAATGCTTGGGGGAGAAAAGAGTATCTGAAAACACTGTTTTTTAGAGATCCATGCAGTCTCAAGCAGGTCGGTGAGAAAAGGGTCCTGGAAGGTAGTAGAAAGGAGGTGAGACATGTGACTACACTCAAACATCTCAAGGGAGGAAAGGTGTAGGCTGAAGAATGACAATAAACCCAGGCCTTATTGTGCTCCTGGAGGAACTCTCACACACATTTTGACTTTATCACAGTGGACGGCGTGGTTAACAAGTGGCTTCTTTAAATGTCGAATTAAACAGCGTGCTTGCTGCTTTCAAAGAATGTCAGTGGGAGCAAGAAATGAATACACGGAAGACCAGAAGCTCAGCTGCAGAGACTTTTCTTTTTGAGCAGGAGCTTGTTGTGTCCTTTCAAGTTTAGCTACAATATGTACTTTTCAGGGTTATTGCTTTTCATCTCTATTGTTCACTTCCTCTAAAGAAATTTGTAAAAGTGTGATGACAAATCCCAGGGCTGCTTAAGCCTGCATCGAAAGCTTCTAATTTCTAATTCATCTCAATGGAGGTTGAATTGTTCAGCTCAACTTTTCATTCAAGGGAGATAAAAAGGAAAAAAAGATTGGTTTGAATAAGTTCTTCCGTAGGGATGAAAGGAAGTTTATCAACTTTAGTTTACACTTTAACCTTTTGTTTACATATCAACTTTGTAGTACTCTCAGCAAAATATGTGAGATGAAAAAAAAAATTCTAGAGGCAATAAAACAGCTTTAAAAATATGGAACTTTTACATGAACATCATAGGAAGTTGGAAAAATAGAAGTGAGATCAAGTATAATAGAAAACAAAATGTTCTGAATTATTTATTCATTCAGTGTATATTAACTGAGCACCTACTACAATATGTCAGTCAGACAAGGTTCTAGACCAGGGGTCCCCAGACTACGGCCTGTGGGCCACATGCGGCCCCCTGAGGCCATTTATCTGGCCCCCGCTGCACTTCCGGAAGGGGCACCTCTTTCATTGGTGGTCAGTGAGAGGAGCACATTGACCATCTCATTAGCCAAAAGCAGGCCCATAGTTCCCATTGAAATACTGGTCAGTTTCTTGATTTAAATTTACTTGTTTTTTATTTTAAATATTGTATTTGTTCCCGTTTTGTTTTTTTTACTTTAAAATAAGATATGTGCAGTATGCATAGGGATTTGTTCATAGTTTTTTTTATAGTCCGGCCCTCCAACGGTCTGAGGGACAGTGAACTGGCCCCCTGTGTAAAAAGTTTGGGGACCCCTGTTCTAGACTCTAACCACAGCTGTGCTGATCAGCCACCTGGAGATGATCTGGGGAATGTTTATCCCATGTGAGCTGCCAAGGTGCCCGGCCGAGCCAAGTCTGATTCCTTAACATGGGCTCTGGATCTCACCCCCACCACATTCTTATTTCCAATAGCTCTATTAGTTCCTTATGGCTGCTATAACTCATTACCATTACTTAGTGACTTAAAAACAAAACAAAGTTTTTCCTAGGGAAGATCAGTAGCTCAGCAGCAGGGACTTTTCGTTTTGAGCAGGAGCTTGTTGTGTCATATGTTGTATTCTGGAATTCAAAGGTCTGAAACGAGTTCCGTGGGACTAAAATGAAAGTGTCTCTTTCTGGAGACTAAGAGAGAATCTGTTCCTTAACTCTTCCAACTTTTGGAGATGGCTCCCATTCCTTGGCTTGTGGCTGCATCACTCTGATCTCTGCTTCTGTCATTACATCTCCTTCTCTGACTCTGACTCTCCTTATAAGCCTCCTACTTATATAGATCTTTGTGATAACATTGCACCCACCCAGATAATCCCAGGTAATTCCTCCACTTTAAATTCCTCAGTTTAATCATATCTTCAAAATTCCTTTTGCCATGTCAGGTAACATATTAACAGATTTTAGGCATGAGGGTATAGACATGTGGAGGGGGATTATCCTGTTTACCACAGGACCAAATGCCATAGTTTATGATTTATTTCTTGTTTAATATCCAGTTTCATTCATCTCTTGCTTTTGGCATACTTCAAAATAATTCTAAACTCTCCCAACCAAAATTACTTCTTCACAGAAACTGCTCTTAGCAAGGTTACCTTCTTCACAGAAACAGAAACTGCTCTTAGCAAGGTTACCTATATTCATTCTATTGCAATATTACCCTAGTGAACTTTCGGGTTGTCTGTCTAATATCTGTTAAGTTTGATATACTAATGACCAATCTAGCCTTCTTATTTTGTTACTATTTTTCAATTATAGTTTACAGTCAATATTATTTTGTATTAGTTTCAAGAGTATAGCACAGTGATTGACAACCATATACTTTACAAAATAGTCTCCCCAGTACTTCAAGTACCCACCTGTCATGATACATAGTGATTACAATATTATTGACTATTTTCCCTATGCTGTACTTGACATTCCCATGATTATTTTGTAATTACCAATTGTAATTCTTAATCCTGTTACTTTTTCACCTGGCCCTCAATGCTCCTCCCCTCCATCTAACTGAAATCATTAGTCTGATCTCTGTTTCTATTTTGTTTATTTTGCTCTTTAGATTTCACATATAAGATAAATCATATGGTATTTGTCTTTTTCACTTAGCGTAATATCCTATAGGTCCATCAATGCTGTTGCGAATGGTAAAGTTTCATTCTTTTTTTACTGCCAAATAATATTCCATCGTACATGTGTATCACGTCTTCTTTATCCACTCATCTATTGGTGGACACTTAGGTTGCTTCCATACCTTGGCTATTGTAAACAGCGCTGCAGTGAACATAGGGGTGCATATGTATATTTTTTAAATTACCATTTTGAGTTTCTTCCAATATATTTCCAGAAGTGAAATTGCTGGGTTATTAGGCAATTCAATTTTTAATTTTTTTTGAGGAATCTTTATGCTATTTTCCGTAGTTGCTGAACCAGTCTGCATCCCCATCAACAGTGTACAAGGATTCTATCTTCACAACTTCGTCAACACTTGTTTATTATTGATGATAACCAGTCTGACAGATGTGCGATGAGATCTCATGATGGTTTTAATATGCATTTCTCTGATGATTAGCGACGCTGGGCATTTTTTCATGTCTATTGGCCTTCTGTATGTCCTCTTTGGAGAAGTGTCTATTCAGGTACTCTGTACATTTTTTAATTGAACTATTTATAGTTCTTTGGTGTTCAGTTGTATGAGTTCTTTATAAATTTTGAATATTAACCCAATGGCAGATGTATCATTGGCAAATATCTTCCCCCATTCAGTAGGTTTCCTTTTTGTTCTGTTGATGGTTTCCTTTGCTGTGCAAAAACGTTTTAGTTTGATGTAGTCCTATTTCTTTATTTTTTTCTTTTGTTTTCCTTGCCCAAGGAGCTTTATCAGAAAAAATAACACTAAAAGAAATGTCAGAGAGTTTATTGCCTATATTTTTTTCCAGGACTTTTGTGGTTTTCAGTCTTACATTTAAGTCTTTAATCCATTTTGATTTTCTTCCTGAATATGAGTTAAGAAGGTGGTTTAGTTTTATTTTTTGGATGTATCTGTTCAATTTTCTCAACACTATATATCAAATAGACTGTCTCTACCCCACTTTATGTTCTTGCCTCCTTTGCTATATATTAATTGACCATATAGGTGTATTTCTGAACTCTCTATTCTGTTCCATTCATCTATGTCTGTTTTCATGTCAGTACCATGCTGTTTTCATTAATATAACCATGTAGTATAGTTTGATATCAGGGTGCATGATGCCTCTAACTTTGTTCATCTTTCTCAAGATTGCTGAGGTGTTCTGTGGTTTCATATACATTTTTGGATTATTTCTTCTAGTTATGTGAAATACTTCATTGATATTTTGATAAGAATTGCATTGAATTATAGATTGCTTTTGTATAATGTGAAATTTTAATAATGTTAATTCTTTCTATTCATGAGCATGGTATATGTTTCCATTTTCTTTGTATTTTCTTCAAGTTCTTCACAGATCTTTTACTGCCTTGGTTAAATTTATTTCTAGATACTTTTCTTAGTTGTTTGGATGCAATTGTAAATGAGTTTTTTTTTAGTTTCCTTTTTTTGCTAGTTTATTATTGGCATATAAAATTTTATCCTGCTACTTTATTTATCAGTTCAATTAGTTTTTTGGTGGAATCTTGAGGGTTTTCTATATACAGTATCATGACATCTGCAAATAATGACAGTTTTACTTTTTTCTGTCTAACTTAGATGCCTTTTATTTCTTCTTGTCTGATTGTTGTGGCATAGACTTCTAGTGCTATGTTGAATAAGAGTGGTGAAAGTAGACACCCTTGTCTTGCTCCTGATCTTAAGGGAAATACTTTTAGTTTTTCCCCATTGAGTGTGATGTTGGCTATGGGTTTGTCATATATGGCCTTTATTAAGTTGAGGTATGTTCTATCTGTTCCCACTTTGTTGAGCATTTTTTATCATAAATTGGTGCTGGATTTTGTCAAATGTTTTTTCTGCATTTATTAATATGATCATATGATTTTTATCTTTCATTTATTTATGTGATATATCATGTTAATTATTTATGCTGTTGTACCAACCTTACACGTCAGGAATAAATCTCACTTGATCATGGTGTATAATATTTTAATGTTGTGCTGAAATGGTTTGCTAATATTTTCTTGAGGATTTTTGCATATATGTTCATTAGGACTGTTCACTTACAGTTATCTTCTTTTGTAGTGCCTTTACCTGGTTTTGGAATTTGTATAATACTCATAAAATTAGCTGGGAGTTTTTCATTTTCTTGAAAATTAGTTTCTTTTAGATAAGAATAAATTGACTCTAATTATTTAGTGTTTGCTATACTCTAAGCACTAAGTCAAACACTTACAAACATTTTATTTTTTTAACAGTTCCATACATTCAGCATTATTTTCCACATTATAAATAATGGGACAGAGGCTGAGAGAAATAACCTCAAGTACAACTCTCTAAACGTTGTCTCTGACTCCCACTGCTCTTCCAAGTGGCGCATCCAGACAATGGACTGGCCTTTCAATGCCTTCATGGGGTTGTCCCAATTTTCCTCTACTTCTTAACCTAGTCAGATGCTGCCACCCAAGTTTTACCAAACCAGAAATCTGGAAGTTTCCTTAGATTTCGTTCCTCCACTCCCTACCTTCAAGAAGCCTCCAAGCCATGTTTATTCTGCTTTTTATCTGGCCCTTAAATTTTTCTCTTTGTCTCTATTTTCATGGCTACTACTTTATTTTTTACTTGTCTTGACTCCTATTTTCTTTGACCAATTACTAGGCAAGCTTTTAACTGTCTTTTCTGATGTGAATATTACCCATTTACTTTATTTCCAATTTGGGAATTTATTCTATATCTTGTCTCCAGAATAATATTATTAAAAGGTAATTTTAGTCCTGTCCATTCCATACATAAAGTTCTGTAGTTGTTCCCATTGAACTTCAGGTCAGGCTGTCTCATGTCTCTGGACTTCTGCTCAGCCTATCCCTCTGCTCCACACACCGCTGCCACTTTCCCCTCCTCTCCTTTCTCTCTCAACACACATAACACCAAATTAATAAACTTAGCTATACATGAATGAACACTCGGATAATTTTTCCACATTCAATAAAAAAGAAAAACTAAAATTACTTTGAGATGAATTTTGGAATTACTGAAAATTTTGAAATAGTGATAATGCTAGAACAGTTTCGGCAAGCATGCAAGCACTTAAATTGTTTAAGGGAGTGTGATTTGGTTTTCCCTTTCTAAATATCATTTTGTTACTATATAACAAGAGCCGTAAAAATGTCCATTTGGCCTAATATTTTCATATCTAATGATTTATGCTAAAAGAATAAGCATTAAATATGCAATTAAAGATTATCTCCTTGAATATAAATCTTCATATTCAAGAATATTACAGAATTATTCATTAGAAACAATTTAGGTACATGTTTAAGGATAAACTAATGATTTAAAAATTAAAATATGTAATATGCTCATATTTTATACTAATTAGAAATCATGTCTTCTAAAACATAGCATAAGAAAATATTCATAATACAATTTTAAATAGATAAAGCAGAATATTTTTACTCCATAAAATATATATCTATGTAGAAGCATAAAGGAGACTAGGAAACAAGCCAAACAAATTAAATAGGTCAATGTATTAATAGAAATTATTTCTGATAGTAGGATTCATGATGGCTTAAATTATGTTTTTATATTTTAAATTTTCTTTACAGAGATTAAAGATGAGGGTTAAATGGATTGACACAGCACAGAGGATTTTTAGGGTATTAAAATACTCTGTATGATACTATAAAGGTCATTACATGTCATTATACATTAATTCAAACTCATAGAAAGTACAATACCAAAAATGAGTTCTCATGTAAACTATAGACTGAGGTGACTATATGTCAATGTAGGTTCTTCAGTTTTAACAAATGTGAAGTTGTGGTTTGGGGGTGTCGCTAATGTGAAGGCTGTGCATGTGTGGAATCAGGGGGTACATGGGAAATCTCTGTGCTTTGTGGGGGTGTCGCTAATGTGAAGGCTGTGCATGTGTGGAATCAGGGGGTACATGGGAAATCTCTGTGCTTTGTGGGGGTGTCGCTAATGTGAGGCTGTGCATGTGTGGAATCAGGGGGTACATGGGAAATCTCTGTGCTTTGTGGGGGTGTCGCTAATGTGAAGGCTGTGCATGTGTGGAATCAGGGGGTACATGGGAAATCTCTGTGCTTCGTGGGGGTGTCGCTAATGTGAAGGCTGTGCATGTGTGGAATCAGGGGGTACATGGGAAATCTCTGTGCTTCGTGAGGGTGTCGTTACTGTGAAGGCTGTGCATGTGTGGAGTCAGGGGGTACATGGGAAATCTCTGTGCTTCGTGGGGGTGTCGCTAATGTGAAGGCTGTGCATGTGTGGAATCAGGGGGTACATGGGAAATCTCTGTGCTTTGTGGGGGTGTCGCTAATGTGAAGGCTGTGCATGTGTGGAATCAGGGGGTACATGGGAAATCTCTGTGCTTCGTGGGGGTGTCGCTAATGTGAAGGCTGTGCATGTGTGGAATCAGGGGGTACATGGGAAATCTCTGTGCTTTGTGGGGGTGTCGCTAATGTGAAGGCTGTGCATGTGTGGAATCAGGGGGTACATGGGAAATCTCTGTGCTTCGTGGGGGTGTCGCTAATGTGAAGGCTGTGCATGTGTGGAATCAGGGGGTACATGGGAAATCTCTGTGCTTTGTGGGGGTGTCGCTAATGTGAAGGCTGTGCATGTGTGGAATCAGGGGGTACATGGGAAATCTCTGTGCTTTGTGGGGGTGTCACTAATGTGAAGGCTGTGCATGTGTGGAATCAGGGGGTACATGGGAAATCTCTGTGCTTTGTGGGGGTGTCGCTAATGTGAAGGCTGTGCATGTGTGGAATCAGGGGGTACATGGGAAATCTCTGTACTTTGTAGGGGTTTCGTTAATGTGAAGGCTGTGCATGTGTGGAATCAGGGGTACATGGGAAATCTCTGTGCTTCGTGGGGGTGTCGCTAATGTGAAGGCTGTGCATGTGTGGAATCAGGGGGTACATGGGAAATCTCTGTGCTTTGTGGGGGTGTCGCTAATGTGAAGGCTGTGCATGTGTGGAATCAGGGGGTACATGGGAAATCTCTGTGCTTTGTGGGGGTGTCGCTAATGTGAAGGCTGTGCATGTGTGGAATCAGGGGGTACATGGGAAATCTCTGTGCTTCGTGGGGGTGTCGCTAATGTGAAGGCTGTGCATGTGTGGAGTCAGGGGGTACATGGGAAATCTCTGTGCTTTGTGGGGGTGTCTCTAATGTGAAGGCTGTGCATGTGTGGAATCAGGGGGTACATGGGAAATCTCTGTACTTTGTGGGGGTGTCGCTAATGTGAAGGCTGTGCATGTGTGGAATCAGGGGGTACATGGGAAAACTCTGTACTTTCCCCTCAATTTGGCTGAGAATCTAAAGCTATTCTAAGAAAAATTTAAGTCTTTAAACATTTTTGTTCTTTTTACTTCTCAGTATGTGAGTGTGTCCTCTGGAGACAGATGGTCTGGGTTCATGTTCATATTCCAGTTCCATTTCTTTCAATGTGACTGTGAGCAAGTTACATAATCTTCCTAAAACCTTTTTTTCCTCATCCATAAATTGAAAACATAGACTAGAGGGTAAAATAATAATTTTTTAAACATTTATGTAATTTAACTCATATAAAAATCTTAGCATAGTGTCTGACACAGCATAAGCATTCAAATGAAAAAACTGTTGTTGAAGTTATTAAATATATAACTATTATTATCAATTGACATATATTTCTTTTCCTTTTTCTCTTTTTTTCCTTTTTAGAGAACAATTGTTTATTTGACCCATTAGTGAGTTAGGCCTCTACGGTTTCTTGACATTATTATTGACATCATATGGCACCATGTTTGTGTAATTGTCCCAGGGTTTTCATTACCTCAATATGGGAGGTGTTAGTAATGAGGTCTTCTAAATAGAATGATCAGTGATTTGCTGAAATCCATCCACAGTGAGCATTTTTCTTGCTTTAGTTTTAACATTTGGTCTGAGTCATATATAAGTCACTCAGTAGAACATCTTGTCCTCTGAAGGCCTTCAAATTGCATTGGAAGGCTTAACCTCTCTTTCCTTTAAGGACTTTGGTCACATATAAGTAGGAGAAGTCACAGTAGAAGATAGTATGTACCACTCCAGACACCACTTCAATTTGGTCATAAAATTCTCAGTCTGGTACTGCCTGATCCAGTTAGGTGGAGTGCCCGATACAGCCCAAGAAAGAACACGTAGTGAATAGTAATGGTCTCTGCCTCTCCAGTCTTACTAATCGTGGAGACCTGGGGCAGATGGTCACCAGTTCCAGGTAGACAGAGAAAGTCCAGAGAATCTCCAGGGGAGTGAAACTGTAGTTCTCAAGGAAGAAAAAGCCAATGACTGGGACTAGGAGAAACTCCAGGCAGAATGTGTCATTCTTACTGTCAAATATTTTCCAAAATTTCCCATAGATCATGGACACTGTGACATAGGTACAGAGGAGAAAAATCATTTTAATGACGTGTTGTAGATGGAGATGAAGTTGATGAACAGGTTCAGGTGCCTGGTGGTGAAGAGAAGAACAAAAAGGGTCTAGTTCTTCCCAGAGATGCCTTTGTAGCACTTGGACTTCCAGATCTTCCCCAGGAACAAGATCATGGCCAGAAGGTGGCTCAGGTCACCGAGGATACAGAACATGTTCATCATCCATCTCATTGACCCTGCACCCACGTGCAGCCAACACCTGGGAAACTTTCTGGCAAACAAAGCAGCTGCCATGTCCTTCTGTCCAACCTGTAGGTCCCATGTGGCCCTGTCCGCACCTCTGAGCTCCGCATGCTACCCAGCCACCACCAATCTGACATCACACTCTCAGAAGTACAAATGTTTCTTATTTGTTGTAATTGTCAAAATTAAATAAGATTGATAATAAAAATGTGAAAGCTGAAAGTCAGGGGAGAAAGCCCGTTTGTCAACTCTATTCAGAGCCCAAATTCAGTCCTGTGAGGGCCAGGCAGGTAGAAAACTGCACAGTGACATCCCAATAACAGAGAGAATCTATTTCTGAAGAAAATGGAGTATTGCTTTCTCTCTAAGTAGCAAACAAAGAAAGCAAGTGAGCACCAAGTTCAGAAATATGAACCTCAAAATATGGAGGAGATAGAGTCCACTGAGGATGCAAACTCAGGTGTCACTGGGTAGCCCAGCCTGAGCATAGCAGGTCTCAGCATAACTCTAGAGGAAGGCTGGGAGTGAAGAGCTGTATTTGTTATCTATTGCTATGTAACAAATTGCCCCTAGACTTAGCGGACTAAAACAATACACATTTATTATCCCACAGTGTCTCTGGGTCATGAATTTGGTTATGCTTAGCTGGGCTCTCTAACAAGGCTCTAGTCATTTAAAGGCTTGATTCAAGAGGATATGCTCCTAGCTCACTCTCACGGTTATTGGCAAGATTCATTTCATTGTGAGTTATTGGACTATAGCTTAGTCCCTCACAAGCTGTTAGCCAGAGATTTCCCTTGGTTCCTTGCCATATGAGCATCTTCATTGAGCATTTCACAACATGGCAGCTGGTTTCATCAGAGTGAGAAAGTGAGAGGGCAAGAGAATACCAGCAAGAGAGGTTTAGCAAGATGAACGTCACTATCGTTTTATAATGTAATTGTGGAAATGGCACCCATCACATTAGCTATATTTTACTCATCAGAGGCAAGTCACAAAATCCAGACTACCCTCAAGTGGAGAATACTAATAAGCATGAACACCAAGAGGTGTGTGTGTGGTGGGGGGGGAGACACTGAGAATCATGTCTTAAGCTACCTATCTCAAAAGCCCCTGTTAGTGGGCAACCTTAGAAGCAGCTACCTATATTGATACGACAAAGGAATTGTTTGTTAAATACTACAGTGTGAACAAGCTAAGTATTTAGGTTAATATAGATTTTTATCTCTCTGCTGTTGCCAAAATAAAATGAAAAATGACTTACGTTAAGAGTTTATAAATTGTTCACATGCCTAATAGAAAGAATATTAGGGGAAAAGGGCGTAGAGGGCAATCCTAGCCCTTATTAAAGCCTCAGAGAAGTGATAGATAAAGGTAGTTTTTATATTTGAGACATTTTGACCAGACGGCATTCAGAAGTTCCTGAAAAAAATGATAGATGTAGATAGATACCAAGATATTGACAAGAGTTCTCACAGCTACACATAAAACACTAGCTTCCAAAGATTGAAAATTCAGTAGTGTTGAAATCCTTTGTTTTTGCAGAGTCATGGGGGACGTTGGCCACTGAGGGAGTTGTCAGTCTTTCAGTCATTCCAAGCAAACCCCTCACATTCTTCCTGAAGATAGAGACACATTATGATCAGTTGGACATCTTGAGAGAACAGTTCTGAATTTGACCATTAGCTTTGCCACTCACAGACTGTGAGACTACTTAGAAAGTTATTTAGCCTATCTGAATTTTGGTGAGTCCATCTAGAATGAATGTACAGTGCACAGTGCAAAGCATGGTTCATCTGATTTAGTCAATTACTGGTATATAATAATGACAATTAGTGCAGGGGTTTAGAACACAGGTTTGGTGTCAGATAAGTTGGCATGCCCAGGGGTCAAATTCTAGTTTTTCTATTTATTGTCTGTAAAATATTAGGTGAAAATGCAATGTGTTTTAGCTTTAGTTTTCTTGTCTTGAATGGATATAGTATCTATTTTGGGTTATTTTAAAGATAAAATAAATATTGTATAAGTGTATATAGCCATTAGTGTAGTGCCTGACATATGGTAAGTCCTTTAAAAACTATGGTTAGTCTTCAAAGACTGAGCGAAACCAAATTAACTTGATGTGGAATTTTTATGACATTTCTTAATGAATTATAAAGGACATAGAATTCATAATTAATGATGAACTGGAGGTTAGCCAAATGACAACAACAAAAAAAATGCTCTTGAGTAAAAGTGAGGAAATGATTCCATAAGCTTAGAGAAGTTAATAGTGGAGAATGGAGAAAAAAAAACAGTAAAAAGCATGGTTCACTACAGTGAAAGGAGTCGATTATTTAATAATAACATAGCTAGTGAATGGGCCTTTGAAGGTCAACACTACTTCAAAATACCTTCCATTTATGGATTGCCTCCCACAACAAAGATGCTGAAAAGCTGATCAAATGGATCTTGTGTCATTTTGAGTTGACTAGAGACGTGCAGTTGCTCTGGGAAGACTATTAAATTGGCATCTCATACCATATTTTCTTTAAATATTTATATATCCTTTTTTAATGAAAGCTTATAAGAAACTGATTTTTTAAATTATCACAAATTGCATATAATAACAGTCACTTAAACACTTCACTAGCTACAGATGGGGAGACTAAAAAATCCAGAATATTTCTCACATTTTGTGTAGTGTTTTTCATTTTTATTTTGCAATTTTCTAGATGGGACAATATCTTGGGAGACGAATTAAGGGGTTTAACATTTAGATAATTAAGTCACTCGTTCCTGGTAAGGAAAACAACATGCATTATTGATTTTTGAACCCAGCTGACAGCAAGCTCATGTGCGATGCACAAAAGTATTCAACACAGACAGGTTGACACCAGTGAGGAGTGAAACCAATTTACATTTTGCCAATTTATTCCAGTGGTATTTTAGTTCCCTTTTTAGATGTGCACACTCGGTGGATACCCAGCTTGCCTTCCCATTAATTTGGCTCTGAATTCTACTCCAAAATCTGTGGGTTGTTGAAACAGGATGAAAAAAAAAAAAAGATATTCCAGGGATGTGCCTCTTCTAGGGAAAGCAATTCTGAAGACAATACTTCATAGGAAATTCCTGCCATTGGATTATCAAAAGTGTTACAGGATAATTGGCAGGAAGGCATTGGAGAGGCAGCCACTTTTATAGTAACCACAGTAATTAGACTTGATCGGCTACCTACCATTGAGCACTGAGATTGAATCCACCGACTTCGTGGCGTTCTCTTTTTTCTCCTTAAAACATCCCCCTCAGCTGAATAGGACTACCTTCCCCAGTGGAGAAAAAACACTGCTTATTTCTCAGACCACATGCACTTAGGTTGACAATGTTTCTTCAGAACACTTTGAATTATGGAGGTGGTTAAGGGGTAAGAATGAGAAGTCTGACAAGACTATCTATGATTAAAGATTATTAAGACCAAATATGCTAAGCTTGGAAGGAAATATATCAGTAGGTACATTTTCTCTTATGCTTTTCCAAATATTTATTAAAAATTTGAATGTATTCCTTCCAGGCTTAGAATATATACTGTATTCCTCTGAATTCACTTGCCCCCTTCCCCAATTTCAGTTGCTAGTTTATTCTTGAGGGAGATTCAGTTTCAAAGATTTTACACCAATCTGTTGCCAACAGTAGAATGTCATCTTGAAATTGGTAAGGATAGTGGAAAGAAAATGACAACTCTAGACACATATTTGGTACTTCTCTGAACTATTGTATAGCAGTCTCCTCTGAGCTAAGGTTACTGCTGGGCAGTAGATTGTTGTTCAGGGAGATTAATTTAGAAATAAATGGAACACAAGCTATTACCACTCATTGCACAAAAGATGAACCCAGCTGGAAAGTTGACTGGAAAATCAGCTTAATCAATCATTTTATTCTAGTGGATCATGACAGTGTTTACTTTCCAGAGTCCTTTTAGACTCAATTTTTAAAAATTTATATCTCAAAGAACTTCATTGCCTTTCAAGAAATATTAATTAATATCACCATGCTTTACCTTAACTCATTAGCTATTCCTGGTACTCTTTCCCCATGACCTGTACCAGGAAAGCAATGAACAGAGGGAGCATCAAGACCTCATAAGCATTTCACATTCTCAATTAACATTGCTATGAGCAGCTTCAGCTGTATTTGACCTTTCTTTGTGAACTAAGTCCAAATCTGTTGAGAGGGACTTTTTTCATTCTTTTCACTTTTTGATACTATCAAGGCTGGGGCAAATGGTGACTATAAAATACCCAAGATCTGTCCGTGTTCTAGCAAGCCTCATTCAGGGACAAGAGAAGTTGTATACCCAGAAACTCCATTCTAAGAGGCAGCCTCCTATCAGACAGTGGTTTTGTGATTTGTCTTTCACTGTGAACAACTAAGGCTCTTTTACAAGTAAGCAAAATTCTCTACTTTCTGCTTTTCTGGGCGGTGCTGCTGGAGGATTTAGTTTCTCGTTATCTTTGCAGAACACTTCTATCCAGCTATTCCCATCTAGTGTACTGCTGCCAAGTCTGTCTGTGGATTTCCTGCTACCCACCTCCCTCTCACAACACCATCACTCCTTTATTCCCTCTTCCTCCCCTTCCTCCACTCCCCCACTGGTCCTGTCTCTGCTCTGGGGGGGAATCTGAGGTCTATCAAAGTTGCTCATTGATTAGTTCGGGGTAAGATCCCTTTGCACTAGTGTCCAAGCTGAGGCATATTTAGTTCTCTGGCTTTATGAGAATATGAGTCATCTTTCACCTGACCACACAGACCCCAAGCCCTCTCCGGAGGACTTAGCTAAGAGAGTTGGTATTAAAGTAGTAAAGGCCTCTATTTGGATATGCCTGCTGTGACCAGAGCTCCCTTCACAAAATGGAATAGGGCACTACTCAGCTCATCTTAAATACCTCGTAATGACTCATTTCTTCTTTCTAAACTCCCCATTTTCATTCCCCAGTAGGGGGAAAGATTGGTGTTTTAGCAACACAAAAGTATTATGAGAAAAATCACAGTTCTTGACCCAAATATATCTGTGGCAGATTGTACTTTCAAAAGATAGCCACAAAAAGAGACTCCACCCCACATTCTCTTTTAAAAGCTTACTACTTCCTATAAAGAGGTGGGTTCTAGCCACCTTATCCCTCAAAACTCATCAAGCTGTGCCTTGTTCCTAACCAATGGCAGTAACAATGAATGCTTTCTGAGGTTAGGTCATAAAGAAAATAATGCTTCTGCCTTGTTTGCTGGAGTACTAATTCTTGACTCCTTTGTGCACCATGCTGTTAGAAGTCCAGTAGCCTGTGCAGAAAGACCTCACGCAGAGGCCCTGGCAGACAGGAGGAGTGGGAGATGGCCAGCTAGCCCACAATCTTGCAGTTCCATCCAAAATCTGCAGGCCACCACCAGAACAGCAGCTGTGCCAGAACTTCCCTTCTGAAGCCTTCAGAGTTTCTGAGCCATAGAAAATGTGATAGATAAGGCAATGATTATTGTCATTTTTAAGACATCAAATTATGTATTGGTTCATTATATGGCAATAGCTAACTGGAGCAATGCCTGTATTAGTCATCTCAGCCTGCCATAACAACATAGCTCAAATTGAATAGCTTACAGACCTTTATTTTCTCAATTTTAGAGGCTAAAAGTCTAAGATCAAGTTTCTGGCTAATTTTATTCCAATGAGGGCTTTATTTCTAGCGTGCATATGGCCACTATCTTGCCTTACATAGCCTTTCCTCAGTGCATGTAAGTGTGGAGAGAGAGGAAGAGAAAGAGAGACACAGAGAGAGAGAGACGGAGAAACCCATGATAGCTCCTGGAATCTCTTCTGAGAATAAAAATTCTTTGGGTGCAGACCCTCATCCTTATGACTTCATTTAACCTTAATAACTTCTTCAGAGATGCCTTCTCTAAATATAGCCACATTGGAGATTAGAGCTTTTACATAAGAATTTGGGGAGGACACAATATTTAGTCTATAACAATATCTGTATTCACATTACAGTTCTGCTGTAAAATATACTCAATCTGATCAGTTAAATTAATTTTCTGAGACTTAAATTTTTTGTGTGTGTACACAGAAATAACCCTATCTCATCAGAATCTTCTTAGGGCCACATGATAATAAGCATATGACTATTTTATTTATCTCTAGAGAGGGGGATGACAGGCTCTAAGCCCTTCAGTCAGCCATCCTCACTGCCTCCTTGTGTCTGACCACAGAGAGGCCCTGGGTCATCCTGCCATGACCAACCCAAGCTCTTACTTCTGTTGAGCTAGCCAATGGTCAAAGCATTGTTGAAAAAATTAATTCATTCAAAAACATATACTATTAACTGCTAGGAGATCAGTGCTAAAAGGAAAAATGAATAAACCATGATACTTCCCTCAAGGAACTCACTCTCTGATGGAGAAGACAACCCCATAAATACATACAGGGAGGGGCAAACGTAGGTTCACTGTTGTGTGTATGCAAAACAGAGAGTTTATTCCCTATGTAAACAATGGACTTTGGAGGATAATCTTGGTTTGATGCAGATTAACCAGCTAATACATTTTCTACTCAGGTGAGTGATTTTTAAAGTTGGGGAGGCTGTGCATGTGGGGGACTGGGTAAGTAATGTACCTTCCACTCAGTTTTGCTGTGAACCTAAAACTGCTTCCATAAGTAATCTACATAGTAGTAACAACAAGAAGGAGCAGTCCTGACACCATTCCTAATTACTTCGTTCATTCCGATGCCTAACTTCTTGGGAGCAAGATGTGTGACTATCGTTATCAGTCTCAGACAAAAATGAAAGAAGAAGGCATCATTTGGGGAACATGAGGTGTTTTCATTTCCTTTTCCCAAAAAGTACATTTTAAATTTAACTGTTTCTGATTTTTTTTCAAAAGGCTCACATCACCCTTTATTTTAATTAGGTATTCAAAACACTCTCCCTGAAAAAGCCCTTTAGTATAAATGCCTATTTTCTAGCTGCTGTTATGTTAGACAGAAATGGTTGTGGTGGAGAGACTCAGGGAGGAGTAAAGGTAGACACATTAATTAGTGGGGCTGCCAACAGGTTGCCACTTTGATCCAGACCATTCACTTCAGAATGAGCTGAGAACCATGAAGCCCTCTGTTATGATGGCTCCATTTTGAGTCTGTTTCATGAAGGAGTAGTTGAGCTAGAATTCTTTGTCTTCAAACACATTTGTTTACTTGGGGTGGAGGTGGGAGAGAATGCCAGGAGAAAATGAGCTTTTAAATATAGAAGATTATATATATGAGCATATAAAAATATACCCCTATGTATAGTTAATGTGTGGCTGGAAATATTTGTATGACCAGATGTATCTTTATGGCTTCATTGTCTCTGTGCCATTCCTTTTTTTGAAACCTAAAGCATTTGAGAAAAATTCGAGAGAAAGGGAAAGTCTACTTTAGAGATTCATGTTATATGTTGAAATCTGTTTACTGGGAATGCTTACACATAAAATTAATTCCTGTTCTAGGAAATACTCATAAATTCTTAGACTTTCTCATCTGGACAGCAAAGTTTTATAGGGAGGTTTGAGGGCAGAACTGTGTTCAGTCCCAGGCTCACTGACTTTTCTGTTTTGATCTACAAATATATATTCATTCATCCATTTGGCATGGAGTACATGATCCTGGCTTTGGGCTTTGCTGAGCTGTTCGGGCATCTCTATGTGATCTTAGGGTGGTTGTGGGAATTCTTAAAAATTTCAAGAGAAATGGCTCCTTAGGCTACACTCTCCATTAGTTCTGAGAGAGAATACAAAGTGGGTTATCCTCAGATCTCAACTCTATCTCTCATGGTTTGGTAACCATGCTTGAATGTGAATCAAATGTCAAACTGTTGTGGGTACATTATTAAACACAAACTGGGCCTTTACTAGAAACCTCAGGACTGAGCCTTTGCTCTATGCAGATTTTCTTTCTCAGGGGTGCCCAGGAAGTTGACTGGGACAGAGACACTGATCCATTGGTACCAGACTGTGTTGTGGCGGGCCTGACTTCCTCATCCTTCTCCTGTCTCCCTTAATATGATGTGCTGAGTGAGATTAACTGACCATTTTGCTTCAGAATTCAGGAAACCCCCAGGAACTGAATGATCAAGAGATGTCAAACCGGCTCAGTTTCACTCTCTAGCCAGTGACCTCTAAAGTGCAAAGCAAACAGCTAGTCAACAATCTGTCTCAAAAGTTGATGCTACGCAGCTTCTTGCGGTGGCTGCTGTGAGCATTTTTATTCTGAAGTCCTGCCGCTGGATTTCACAAAGCACAAATGGGAAAATAATGAGGAAGCAAAACAGTCTAACGTGGGGTGGCCCGTCTCAGAACAAGGGCAGTGAGCAGAAGAAATGGCACACACTTGCCTCAGAGGGCCTGTCCACGGTGGGCAGGTCAGTGTGCTCTCTTTCAGGGGCAAAGATAAGAGGCCGGCTGTGGAGAAGAGAAAGAATGGAGAATCGAAGAAAGGGTTTTAAATTTAAACAGACTGATTAAAAGAAGGTCTGATAAGCTGTTGGAGAAATGCATGTACTGTGTAGTAAAGAAGATAGGTCCACAGCCTCCTTGCTCCATTTCCAACTTTCTTTTATTAGCAAGAAGTCATTTCTTTCCCGGATGCTTGTGCACTAACATCAAGTCTTCCTTCTCGTTGGCCATGGTGAAGGGCAACATCTTTGATCTTCAACTTGCTGGCGCAGCTGCTTACTTTTGTGACTTAAGGGCATTTTAATAAAGAGTTCTCCAAAATCCAGTTATGGGTCATCTGGAATAATAAGGAGCTGTATAGCTCATCAGGTGATAAAATCCTAGAAGTATAAGAAATCTACTGTAAGAAAAAACAGACATGGATGGTAGAGAATAATTTTCAAACATTTATACTGGCTTTGTAAGAATACGAGCATCTATATTCTGTCTCTTCTGCTTATTCTCACTTTTGCTGTTTAGAAATCAAAGCTACAACCTCAAAAAGGGGTAAAGGGTTGGTTTGGAAAGCTTTCATTCTAAAGAATGTGTGAAAATGTGGCTTAGAAAATGTTTCTTTATGTTTTTGTAACATATGTGAAATGTCCACAATATGGTAGAAGCTGTTTAGGGCCTGTTCTCTTACGGTACATAGTTTATGGACAAGTCATTAAATCTGTACATTTGCCACCATGAGAGAAGGCTTATTATTCTTACAAGTCCTGCTTGTAATATTATCCTTATTATTACAGGTACTTTCTCTACCTGGGTCAAAGAAAGAAGATACTTCATTAGAGAAAATATAAGTTATCGTCTTTTGAAAAAAATTTTCCCATTGATTTGAGAGAGAGAGAGAGAAGCATCAACTCATTATTTCACTTACTTGTTCCATTTAGTTGTATACTCACTGATTACTTCTTATATGTGCCCTGACTGGAGATCAAACCCACGACCTCGGTACTCTGGAACAATGCTTTATCCACTGAGCCACACAGTGAGGAACAACTTACTATCTTAAAAGAAGGAAAGAGAAAATGTTTTCTAATCAGAAAAGGTCATGGTGGACAAATAATTAAGATATAAGTTTTGAAGCATTTAAGTCAGCTTAAGCCAATGGTTCTCAAAGTGTGTGCCAGGGTGCACTGGTGCACCCTAGAAGATTTCCTGGTGTGCCCTATGGTATTCCAGAGAAATATGTGCCTGTTGAGGACCAAAAAAACCAACAGGTTTTGGAGTTTAGATTTTTGGGGGGACAGAGGTATGGAGAATTGGCTGTAAGCTGACAGTCTGCCCAACCCCCCACCTCACTTTCCTGATTAGGTTGCAAAAGGCTGTTAAGCTGTGGTGCTGGACTGTGTACACTACCCCCATGTTCCCCAGAAAGACTGGAGGAAAGTTTCTTCTATCCTTTGTTTGGTGTAAAGTTAAGATGATATGTATGGTAGGGGTTTTCTGCACTTGGTAAAATTCTTGGGTTGCCTTGGAAACATGATCAAAGATCTCACTGATTTGCAAATGGCCCACTTTGCCCTCAGCACAGTTAAGAGTAAAAAGAGAGGAATTCTTCAATGTATTGACAAAAAAATAAAAGTTTACTTTTCAAATATATGCCCAAACATCGAAGAAATTGCTAGGACACATCAGGCTCATGTTTCTCATAAACACAAGAATGAAAAAACTTAACATATTCACACTGGGACCTGCTGAATTTACTAAATCTGACTAAGAATGTATCTATATATATAAAAAGATAACTTTTTTGTCGTTTTTAATTTTTTAACCCCTCTTTTTTATGAATTTTATAAAGCATAACTCAAAAAAATTTAAAATAAAAGTGTTTTTTAATATCAGAGTAAATTTAATTTTGTCATATTTATTTCATTTAATTACCATAAAAGCACATTTGGACTTGATATTTTTTCCTTTAATATTTGACTTAATTATTAAAACATATTTCTCAGAAATTTGTATATAGTGTGCCTATAATTATTTGTAGGATTTTAAATGTGCCCCGACTTCAAAAAGTTTGAGAACCACTGACTTAAGCAATTTGTCAATAGATAATAATATTCAAAAATACATAGGAGGGAATATTTTAGGTTTTCAGAAGATTAAAGGTTTAATCATTGACCTATTTGGTAAAATGTTTAAAACAAATTAAATGATGATTGATGGCCTGTTGTGAAGTCAGCTATCACATGATGAGCATAATCAAGAAACTTTAGCTACTGAAGTTAATTTAACCTTTCTTTTAGTTTCACCAAATATTAATATATTTTATATTCACTTTTTTCTAGTTCTTTTTTCCTACATAACCTCCCACACATGTCTGACCTCCTTTTCCTGCTAAACTATTAGAAAGCAAGCTGAAGATATAAATCATGATGTCTCACCCCTAAATACCATCTTCAGAGCAACAACATTCTCTCACATAACCACACCAGTACCATCATACCTAAGTATCTAAAATGGATGAGTTAATTTTGCATATTATACAGACCATACTTAAAATTCTCTAGTTTTCTAAAAATATTTTTTTTGCTGATTTTTACATTTGTTCTCAGGTCCGACTGAGGAGAACTCATTGCATTACAGTCACATCTTTTTGGTCTCTAATCTGTCGCCGTTTACTTGCTTTGTTTTTTTTTCTTTCATGCCATTGAACTTTTTGAAGAATCCAGGCCAATTATTGGTAGAATGTGTCACAATTTGGATTTGTTGATTTATATTCTCATGTTTAAATTAAGATTTTATATTTTTTACAAGAAACACTACATAGGTGAGTTAATGTTCTTCCTATTGTTTACATTCACTTTTTTAATGGCCCATATATATATATGTCAGTGTATATATATATATATATATATATATATATATATATATATATATAATCAATGAGTGATCAAAGGTATAGAACTTTGAGAGCATGCAAATTTCCTCTTCCCCTGTGGTAGACAGACCTCCCATCCCACAGATGTCCATAAACTAATCCCTGGGACCTGTGAATATGTTAGGCTTAGGTGTGGATAAGAGGAATGAAGGTTGCAGATAGCATTAAGTTTGTTAATCAGCTGGCCTGAATATAGGGAAATTAGCCTGCGTTATCCAGGTGGGCCCAGTGTAATCACATCACAAGCGTCCTTAAAAGTGGAAGATGGAGAGGTAAGAGGAGCCAGAGGGTGACATGACTAAGCAAGAGTGGTCAGGAAAATATGACACTGCTTGCTACAAAGAGGGAGAAAGAGCCTGAAACCAAAGAGTGCAGGCATCTTCTAGAAACTGGAAAAGGTAAGGAAATAGATTTAACCTTAGGCCTTCCAGAACAGAATATGGATCTCCTGAGCCCAGCGAGGCCCATGCCTGACTTCTAACCAACAAAACTGTTAAGTCAACAAATTTGTGTTATTTTAAGTCCTTGAATCGTTGGTAGCTTGTTGCTAGCAGCAATAGAAAACTCAGACATGTCCTAAAATTACATCCAATCACCTTAGCGGGCATTAGTGAGCCTTGCCTGAATTAGTTCTTACATTGCGGATATTCTAATCTAACTGGTGGTATTTACTAACTCTATCAATCCTCCCTCCTTTGTTAGCTGACATTCTGACAAAAAGGGTCCCCCTCTCCTTTCTCTTTTTCTTTCTCTCTTGAGTATCATTATGGACTCATAGATAACTTTTTACAAATTCAGTGTTCTATATCCCATTACTTTCATTATTTTTTGATGTTCTAATTGTCCCAAATTTGATAATGGTGGCCACTTCAAGCAGACTCTTGTGCCCATCTGGCATAATCCTTCATCTTAGAGCACTTTCTTTCTAAAATACAATGTTTAGGGTTGACCTTATCCATTTTCTGTCTCAAACCTGTAATCCACCACCTTAATAAGGATCCCTGGTTTCATTTAATGGACAATGGTATTTAGAAACAAGAGTAATAGGAAGACTAATTTTTATGGATACATTGGTATCTCAGTTTAGTTTGTTTTAGTAGACAGTTGAGTGTCTTTTCACATTTAAGAAACATTTGTTTTAACTTTTTCTGTGAATTGCTCACGCATTTTGTCCATTTTCTTTCTTTTCTCTTTTTTTCTTTTTCTGAATTGAGAAGTAGGGAGGCAGAGAGACAAACTCCTGCACGCCCCCAACTGGGTTCCACCCAGCAAGCCCCCTAGGGGGCAATGCTCTATCTGGGCTGTTGCTCCATTGCAACAGGAGCCATTCTAGTGCCTGAGGCAGAGGCCACAGAGCCATCCTCAGCACTCAGGGCCAGCTTTGCTCCTATGGAGCCTGGGCTGCAGGAGGGGAAGAGAGATAGAGAGAAAGAAGAGGGGGAAGGGTGGAGAAGCAAATGGGCGCTTCTCCTGTGTGCCATGGCCAGGAATTGAAACCAGGATTTATGCACGCCAGGCCGACGCTCTACCACTGAGCCAACTGGCCAGGGCCACCCATTTTATTTCTATTAGCTTTGTTTTTGTTCTCATTTTGAGTTTTTTGTATATTAGGAAAATTAACCTTTTATTTGTCAAACTTATTGCAGTTGTTTTCTTCTAAATTTTCACTTGTCTTTTGACATCAATGCAAACCTTTTCTTTAATGTGGTAGAATTTAATCTTTTCAAAAAATTGAAACTGGATTTTGAGTTATAGTCAGAAAAGCTTTGTGCATATCTAAATTGTAAATAAATTCACTCAAGTTTTCTCCTAGTTACCAATATGTCAGTTTTTACATTTAGATCTCTTGTTTACTTGGAGTAAGATAGGAGTCCAAGTTAATAATTTTTCACTTGTCTAAAGATTATTTGTTGCAAAGTCAATCTCCCCCCCCCCCCCATCATTTGATAGGCCTTCATAATCACTCTTTAAATTTCTACCTGTTTGGGGGGGTCTATATTGGGACTGCCTATGCTCTTCTACTGGTCTGTCTGCATATTCATGCACCTATACCACACAGTTTTAGAGTTTTGATAATATTTTATATATTAGGTATAAGCAATCCTTAATATTCTTACTATTTTTTTGGAGTTTCCTACCTATATACATGTTTGTCTGTTTTTATATGAATGTTAGAATTTTCTGGTCTAACTCCAAAAAAAACCATTTTAGTACATTTACTGAGACTACATTAAATTGATATGGTATCTTAAGGACAACTGACATATATATATATATATATATATATATATATATATATATATATATATGAGGACCGTACATCCCATTCCAGATGAGGACATGTTTTATCTGTTCAGCTTACTTTTCTCATAAATTTTCGTACCTTTGTTAAATTTCTTAAGGATTTTATCTACTGGCTTTCCACAGGGAATATTATTTTCTCATTGTAGGTAGATAGTTTTACTACTTTCCAGTCCTTGTGCATCTGTTTCAGTGGTTTTTAATCTTCTAATTATGTGCATTGGAAACATCTGGGGATCTTAAAATTCTTAGAGCCCAGCTATATCCAAAACCAATGAAGGCAGAACCTCTGGGTGTGAGGCCATGACCTCAGTGTTCGGCAAGTTCCTTGTGTGATTTCAGTGCACAGTCACATGGAGGCCCCTGCCTGACTCGTGAGGAAGAAGGAGGCTTTACAGGCTTGCGACAGATGGAAAGAAAGAAGATGTGTTTTATTTTAAGTTCCTATTGATATGTCTCCATTGGGTTTATTCATATATATATATATCTCACATATTCATATATATATAAACATATAGAAATATATGTTTCTAATTGCTAAAGATTTGTTGTGAATTGAGGTTCTTAGTGTTACAAAGATCTTTGTCATATCTACTGCTTTTTGGTCTAAATTGTACCTTGTTTGCTTTTAGGATTGCTGTTCCTGCTTTCTTATTGTTTATATTCTCACGGTGTAGATTTGCCTATTTATTTATTTTTAGCTTTTCTGAATTACTTATTTTTTACTATGTTTTTGCATTTGTCATATCCTTGTGTTTTGCTTTGTGAATCAACCTATTTTTAAATAGTTGAGGTAAACCCATTTTGTATTTATAGCACAGATATGTTTGATCTCAGCTCGATTATTTTATGTTTATATTACACATATTTATATATCATGTTTATTGTATTTCTTTCCCTCTGTGGTCTATTTTATTTTCCCACTTTTTTAGAGTGCTTTTGTTAATGAAGAAGATTTGTATTTTTTGCTAGTGGTTTATGTTAATAATGTGTGTAAAACCTTTATCCTCTTTTCCTTCCTTTAGATACTTCTATTTGTTTTGACAGCTTTAAGTGATATCCTCAACTCCCACATATTATGTGACAATCAATGAGGTTATCCAATTGCTCTTTCTGTCTTTCTCTTTTTGTTGAGTTATTTCTAATAGGTCAGAACCCATAATATTAATACACTGTTCTTCTTCCTTACCCCCATATTTGTTTTACGCTTCGATCTGCAATTTAATATATTTAATGTTCATGATTGTTCCTACTGCTGGAGTTTCCTCTGTCATTTCTTGCTTAAATGAAGCTTGACCTCTCAAGATTCTCAGGAATTGTTCATGAGGATAGTATTCCCAGGTGTTTGCATTTGAACATTGTCTGTAGCCTTGTTATTTGAAGGAGAACTTGGCTGGATATAAGATTGTTGGTTTCCAATGTCTCTTTGACTGTCCTTAAATTGTTGCTCACCAATTGTTTTGCTTTATATATTACTGTTAAAATGTCTGAAGCCAATTTGACTTTTTAAAAAAATTGCTTACTCATTTTTCCTGGAGGGCCAGGAGATTTTTTTTTCTTTATCCTTATTGTGTTCTACTAGGATATATCTTAGAACTGACTAAACAAGTTATAAATTATTTTAGACATAGAAGTCTTTCAATGTCATTTCATGTCTGGAATGTTTTGTTCATTATAAATTGAAATGATACTTTTATTAGTTTTACCCCATTGCTTTTCTTTTCTTTAAGTTCTCTAGTTATCTATATGTTGGATCATCTACTTTCTATTATGATATTCCAGATTCTTTTTATCTTTTTATATAAGTTTTCATTGCTTGGCTCTATTACCTTTTTTCAATGCCCTGTGTTAAATTTTCAGTTGACTGTAGCTTCCTTAGGTATTTTGTAATTTGGTTTTATATCCAAGTCAACTTTGTGTTTATATTTCTTCCTTTTTCTTTTAATTCAGTCACATTTTATATCTTTTGTGTGTGTGTATGCCCACTTTGGTTCTACATCTTTGCACTTGTGATTTGATGTATTTTATTCACATCGACATATGCTAGTTTGAGAGCATTTAGCTCAGGTTGTGGTGTTACGTCATAGTTTTTACCTGCTTTGTATTTATTGGAAAATTTGTCAGATAACATCTTTGATTGTTTTTCTATGTATAAAATCTTTGTATAGATGCTGTATACCAATTTATGATGATTTTGAAATGACATTTTCTGTCTCATTAATAATGGGGTATGTAGTCCAGGGAGAGCAATATGTTTGGCTGAGAGGGTTTCTTATTTTGCAGAAGTTCTTTTATCCTTGTATATTGCACTGCAGTCTTTAAAAATTAATAGTACTTGGTATTGATTGGAAGAGAGTATTTTATGTCTTCTCATTTTGTGATTGAGGTGTAATTAATAATATACTGCTCACAAAAATTAAGGGATATTTTATCACTTCATATAAAGCATATAATATATAACATTATATTCTTTCAGGTGTGCAATATATATATTTTTTATTATTAAGTGAGATGTGGGGAGCCAAAGACAGACTTCCACCCCAACCAGCATCCACCCAGTAAGCCCCTACCAGGCAATACTCTGCTTGGCAACCAAGTTATTTTAGCACCTGAGGCTGAAGCCATGGAGCCATCCTCAGTGCCCAGGGCCAACTTTTCTCAAACCATCAAGCCATGGAGGCAGAAGGGGAAGAGAGAAGAAGAGATAGAGTGGGGTAAGGATGGAGAAGCAGATGGTTGCGTCTCCTGTGTGCCATGACTGAGAATGGAACTCGGGACTTCTACATGCCAGGCCGATGCTCTACCACTGAACTAGCTGGCCAGGGCCAGGAATGCAATATGTTTATTTAATATTTGTATACATTGAAATTATCACAGCTGGTTAATATCCATCATTATACTTTGTCACAAAAAATTTTTTTTTCTTATAGTGAGAACTTTTTAGATTTACTCTTAGCAACTTTCAAAATATAATACAATATTATTAACTATAGTCAAATGCTGTTCATTACATCTACATGACTTATTTATTTTATAACTGGAAGTTCGTAGCCTTTTGCCCCTTCACCCATTTTGCCTACCCAAGCCCTGGCAATCACCAGTCTGTTCTCTGTGTCTGTGAATGTGGCTTTTTGTTTGTTTGTTTATTTGTTTAGATTCCACCTGTCAGTGAGATCATACAGTGTTCACCCTGACTAAAGAGTGATTTTGCCACCTTTCCTCTCTGGGGTAAGCTCTGGAGCTACTTTTCAGGTATGGATTTTCCTTCTTAAACCAGCTGGAAGTCTGGAGTAGTCTCGGTCCCTACTCAGGCTCTAAGTGTGAGTTCTGGGATAGCTTTGTTTTGATGTGGCTTGTCTGAATGTTTTGTTTTGTTTTGTTTCCATAGGTAGGTGGAGAGATGTGTGCATGTTAGTTACCATTTTTTCTTACAGAAACTCCAAAGTTTCTTTCATATTCCACATCTTAGCATTTTTTTCCTTAATGATGTGAATGTCTTGCATTTGTATGGCATATTTTTCTCACAGCATTTAAATATAGTTCTTTATTTGTTCAATGGTGCTTTGAAGTAAACATAACTTCACATGAGAAAACTGATGCTCAGAAAGGTTAACTGAATTCTTCAGTGTCACACACAGCCACATATAGTGCAAGAATTCAAATAGAAATTTAGGCTTTCTGACTTCAAATTGTCTTCTTTCTATACCACTGCTCTGCAGTTTTCATGATGTAGTAATTTATGGAAGCTCTTCCTGGAAGGAATTAAAGTAAAAGAGATATTTTCTAAAATACTCCTCAAATATCCTCTGAAATAAGATAAAAACTCTCAGTTAAGGTATTGGAAATAATAAACTGCTCCTTTGTTTTAATGTGTGTGGTGTGGATAACACCATATCCAAAAACTGGAGCTGCAATTTAGTGAGATTGAACAATGCAAGGAGATTAAACCGTGGAAGGCAGTATTAAGAGGTCAGTGCAGTCTCACTTCAGTGCTCACTTTTAATCCCATTTAATAACAGTAGAGCAGATAATTATAGAGATGATGATATACACCATAGCTTATCACCAAGAATCACCTGACTAGTATTTTGCAGAAGTAGTCAAAGACTATGACAAAGAAATTGAAACATATTTGAAATATATTTTGACTCCCAAATTATATGTTTAATGAAGAAAATTGTGTTGACATTTACCAGATGTAATGGATGCTAATGTTTATACTTTTAGAAGAGGAGGAAGAAATAAAAAATAAAGTTCTGGAATTAGGGTAACAAATCCTATTCCCAGCTCTAGTAATAAGTGCTTTCACTTGAGTAAGTAATTTGATTTCCTTGGAACCCAAGTCCCAAGGAAATATTGTAACATTTTGCAATTCTAACAGATGAATTGAATTAAAGGTAACTACCTATATCTTTTTTTTTTTTTTTTTGGACAGAAATTTCACAAGCGTCAACTTGGTGAGAGGACTCTAAGTGTGTCATGGAGTGCTCTCTCCCTTTAACCTTTATAAATAATTATGGACACTATGACTCAAAACTAGAAGAATGCTCATCAAGTAAAGGACTCAAAGTTCCTAGTAGCTGCTTGTTCTTTGAACAAATAAAAATACATACACAAAGTGTACATTTAAATTTTAAAAAGTAAAAGAAATGATATAGTCATATGAAAAAGGCAAGAGTGTTTGTAATCTATAAACTCTACATGATTCTATTGTGTGACAGCATCTCCAAAGCTTAGGTCATCTTAAGGAACAAGATGACTTCATAGTTTGGAACTACAAAGGGAGAAGTTTTACTAAAGTCTAAATAGATCAGAACATGTTGAATTATTAACTGTTCTGAAGGATGATTTTAGGGGAAAGACTGGAAAACTGAAGTACATCTGAAAAAGATTAGCATTTGGAAAACATGTCACTTAAAGAACTATTAAAAGATCTGGATATGTTTGATGTAGTTAAAATGCAAATGTTTCTAATATTTAAAAGACTGACCTATAGAAGGCAGATTAGATCTCTTCTATACAACTCCAGAGAAAATCTGAGGTCAGTAAAATGAGATTCATGGTGTTGGATCTATTTAATCACATTTTTAAACAGTGAATATGCTTTCCAAATGCAATCTGCATTTTTTAAAGTGATGACTCCCCATTACCACCCATCCTCCCACAAACAATAACTTTTGCTCTCATGGAATTTAAAGTCTCATGGGAGAGAAAAATGTTGACTTAGAAATCACATCCTTGACACAAAGATTGTAATTACAAACTTAGATTAGTAGTCTGAAAGAAAAAATATAGGAGAGTATAAGAAATTAATATGATTTAGCTCGAGGGCTTGGAGAAGGCTTCATTGACAAAGAAACACTTAACTAAGACCTGATAGCTAAGATTCTAGTTATTCAGAAAGGTTTGGGATGGAGGGGAGATGTCCAGGTAGGGCTACAGCATGTGTAAAGTTCCTGTGGCAGAAATGAGAATGGAGTGTTAGACGGACTTTGAGTCTTTGTAGAGAAATGTGGCTAGATTATAAGAGAGATGGAGGAATAGGAAGAGGATTAGATATAGGTAGGGCTGACCCATGTAGGAGCCATGAACAATTGCGGAGGATTTGGGCCTTGATCATAAGAGCAAAGGAAAACCACAACTAGATGTTAGGCATTGTGTGTGAGTGGAGTGTTGATGCTAAGTACTCTAATCAGTGTTGTGTGTATAATGATAATCTTGGCTACTCTGTACAAAACAGATTGGCAGTGTACCAGAACAAACATTAGAAATTATGGTATCACAGATAAGGATGATGTGAAATTAAAGAGAAAATAATGTATTTGAGAGCTTTCTAAGAGGTATAGTAAAGAGAACTTTGGATTTGACTTGGGGTAAAGATTAAGGTGTTCTCAAACAATTCCTCAGTTTGGGGCTTGCACGCCTGAAGTATGGTTTGTTGGGTAAGGGCCATTGAATGAGGACACAGTGCAATAAGAACGTTATTATTCACTCTTAAATATGTTGAGATTTGAGTGCATTTTTCATATTTTCAAAAAGATTTTATTTATTGATTTTAGAAGGGAGAGAGAGAAGGGAGGGAGAAGCAGGCAGCATCAATTTGTAGTAGTTGCTTGTCATATGTGCCTTGACCAGGCAAGCCTGGAGATTCAAACCAGTGACCTCAGCATTTCAGGTCAGCACTTTATCCACTGCGCCACCACAAGTCAGACCATTTTTGATATTGAAATGGATTTATGTAAACTCTAGTAGCCTGTTAAGAATAGCTTGGTTGATTCAAGCATTGGCCTTGGACGGGGGTTGCCAGGTGGATCCCAGTTAGGGGGCGGGAAGAAGTCTATCTCACTATCTCCCCTCTTCTCATTTAAAAAGAAAAAAAAAAAGAAACAAGTCTAGTACGCATGTATCTGGAGGTCTGAAGACTAGCAAGGCAGCATGGTTCCCTACCCCTGCAAAGTGTAAAGAAAAAAGAACCATACGAATAATTCTTAGGTAATAACTTCAGCAATTTAAAAGTACAGTTAATGTTAAATATCAGGATTATCAGCATCTACCCTGCTGGTGTCATTAATTAAATCAAACATGATTTTAAAGAACACAGATAAGACCAAAGGCCCTTAGAGTTGTGGATAACGTGCTTGGCTAGGTCTGCAGTTGTACTACAATGATTTTATAGGGGTGTGTGTGTGTGTGTGTGTGTGTAAAATTTATAATGAGATAGCATGTACACTCTCATGGGAGCTGGAACGACTTCAAAGAAATCTTTAGCCATCTTCACTTCTGCAGGAGAGAAGGCAGGGGCACAGGGAGTGAGGGAACTGGATGTGCAAGGTGAGAAAGCAGTCCAATTAAATTGCAGGGGAATGATGGAAGTGAATAAAATAAAAAACCACAGCATCTCTGTTAAGCAAGTGAGTTTGAAAACAATTGGGAAAATGCAGCAAGTCAGCAGTCCACAGTTACGTTAGAATTTCCCTCTGTGACCATTTCTCTATTTATTAGTTGGCAATCTGTGATAAAGTGTGGTTTCATTCAACCATTCTCCTACTAAAAAATTTCACTGGCCAAGTAAACATGGATAAAGTCAGAGAAGCACCTGTTATTAGACAGCGAGGACACTTCTGCAGGAATCTGTTCCATGAGTTCCCTGGACTTGGCTACAGAAAGGGCTGAGATGGCAGCGTGGCACGGAGGTTCATTCATCGCTTGGGATTGACTAGCTGTGGGACCCACATGGCTTCACCGGGGAAAGTGAACTGGCTAACAGCAAACTGAAGGAAGGGGGTCCTAAGCCTCAGATTTGCCATTTTGGTTTCTTTTTCCTTTTCACAGTTTTGAGTATTCGTATTAATATGATTGTATGCATGCCCTTTAAAGTTAATCATCTCAAATCCAGTTTGGAAAGAGGCACATTGCAAACATAATGTGTATAAAATGGGACTGGGTTGGTTTGAATCTTAACGCATGTAGCCAAAATCTGTTATTTTCGATGATTTCATTTGTCATTCCCTTTGCTCACACCCACTCACACCCTCCTATTCCTCTGTAGGAAATGACGTAAGTGAAATATCCTAAAGCAGTGGACAAGCAGACACACCAGGCAGCACAAGAATAAGGATCCCCTTCTCGTTACAGCCCCAGAGGACAATTAACCACATCAGTGCCACCGAGGTGCACGTTGCCTCGCAGGTCTGGGCTGCTATCTCAGCACACACCGCCCCCCCCCCCCCCAGTGTCTCCCTGCGTCATTCTCCTCTGTACGGAGGGCAGTGGAGGAGCCCCGCACCGTTTCTCACTAATTATCTCTGACATGCAGTTGGCAACCTTATTTGTGAGGCTCTGTCTATATCCTGTGCTAGGTTGGCCTCACCCCTTGGGAGATAAGAAGATGTGTGTCTTTGAATCAAAAGATCTAAAAATGCAGCTGAGATGTACTCCTGTGATCCCTTAATATACTTTAAGCCAGGGCTCCTTTTACTGTCTTTCAACCACCACTTCCCAAATGCACTGCAGCCTCTTCTTCAAAGTGCCCTTCCAGAGAGCACCTGATGTCTCCAGCTGGAAGCAACAGCGAAGGACAGGCTCACCCCTGCTGCTCTCACTCAGGGCCGGGAATGTGTCAGAAGCAGGTACTGTTGTTCCCATTGAGATGGGGGCGAATGCAGAATATCTCTGAATTGGAGTCCTCCGATGCTCCCTGAAGACAGTAGTTTGTATGTACATGTTTTTTTTTTTTTTGGCATGTTTGTTTTTTGGCGTAGTACGGATAGCACAAAATAACATCTCTTCGATGGAGAACTCAACAAAGTTAAACTCCAAAGTCAAACTCTCAAGGAGAAAGAATAGGGATATGAGTAGGAAGATGCTCTCCTCCTCCTCCTCCTTTCAAGATGTTACGCACAGTTCTGAAGTCAAGGGCCATACAGAAAACGGGTGGCAGGGCAGCTTTGGCCCCTAGACTGTAGTTAGAAGACTTCTGTTTTAGCTTTTCTGGGATTATCACTGCACCATTACCTTTGTTTTAAATTCAGAATGTGGAAACAAAGAAAATGTTACGGGGTCCCTTATTCGCCACTCCTGCTGCATCCTTCTGTGTTCTTGGGGCTCCGCACACCGCAACACCCAGGGCCTCCCTTTGCTCCCGCCCTCACTCCACCTCAGGGAAGGGCAGTTCTGATACAATGGCAAATTCAGAAAAATATTAAGCCTGTGTGGTTGTATTCAGCCCTTCTTCCTCTTAAGCATGAGCTGACTCTGACTATTCATTCAACAGTTATGTATCTCTGTTGTATGACACTGTTCTAGGCACTGGAATTGCAGCAGTGAATAAATGAAGACAAAGTCCTTAACCATCTAATAAGAGATGCAGAAAATAAACATAATAATGTATTTTTTAAGAGATAAGTGTTAAGGGCGGGGGAAGGAAAGCAGAGAGCAAAGAGAAAGTTTAGGTAGGAAGTGCAGGGAAGGCCTCCCTGAGAAGGGGTCTAACTTGTACCAGAAGATAGTGAGGGGGAGAGAAGCATTAGAGACCTGAGAAGAGGATTCCAAGTAGATCATGCCAGAGTGGCGGAGCAGAGAGTGTGTGTAGAGTCTGAAAAAGAGCAAGAAACTGGAATGGCTGGAACAGGGGAAGTAACCTAACTTGAATTGTGTTTTAACAAAATCACTTGACTCTTGGGATAAGACTTATTTGAGGAGGGTGAGTTTGAAACAAGATGTAAAGATATTATTACAGAAATGAAAAGGAGAGATGATGGCAGTGAGGTGGTGGTGGAGTTAGATTTGGGGCATATTTGAAGTATGACTAACACGGAGTATGACCATGTATCTTATACAGACTCACCCTTTTTCAAAAAAGGTGGGGTCTAAACATTGGGTGCGTCTTATACAATGGTTATAGTTTTTTCTTTTATTTGCATTTCCCACTTTTTGGGGCTTGTTTTTGCGCTCATTGTTGAAGACAGTGATTTGTCATCAGACACAGATGAGGACAAGCTAATGGACGGGAGTTTTGACAGTGATGAGGAGTTATATGAATTTTATGATGAAAAAAACGCGTTCAATAACTTTATGTAATTTTTTTTTTTTTCAAATTTCAGGCCCCAAAATTAAGGTGCATCTTACAGGTGGAGAAATGCAGTAGGTTGTTTTCACATCTTGTCTATTGTGAATAGTGCTGCAATTAGTCTGCTAATATCCTTCAAGATCCTTATTTCAGTTCCTTTGGATAAATATCGAGAAGTGGGATTGCTGGATCATATGGTTGGTCTATTTTTCTTTTCTTTATTTCTTTTTTGAGGAAATGCCACACTATTTTCCATAGTGGCTAAACTATTTTGCATTCCTAGTAAAAGAATACAAGGGCTCTAATTTCTTCACATCCTCCTGGCACTCTCAGGATCGAGCCGGCAACCTCAGGATTGGTGACCCAGGTCTCCAGTGTGCAACCCTGGGCTCAAGCTGGAGACCTCGGCACTCTAGGAGTATGCTCTATCCACCACGCAACTGGCCAGGGCTGCTTTTGTTTTGTGATGATAGCTAACTTGAGCAGTGTGAAATGATATCTCACTATTGTGGTTTTAATTTAAATTACCCTGATGATTAGTAGTGTTGAGCAATTTTCTTATGCCTATTGGCCATTTGTATATCTTCTTTGGAGAAATGTCTATTTAAGTCTCTCATCAATTTTTAAATAAGGTTATTTTTTGCTGTTGAGTTGTACAAGTTTCTCATATATTTTGGAGATCTGTGGTTTGCAAATATATCCTTCTATTCTGTAAATTGCCTTTTCACTTTTTTGAGGTTTTTGTTTATTTGTTTGTTTTGCTTTGCAGAGCTTTCTAATTAAATGTAATCCCACTTATCTAGTTTTGCTTTTGTTGCCTGTGCTTTTTGGTTTCAAATCCATGAAATCATTGACAAGTCTAATGTTATGAAGCTTTTCTTCCATGGTTTCTTCTTGGAATTCTACATTTTCAGGTCATATGTTTGAATCTTTATATCTATTTTGTGTTGATTTTTGTATATGGTGTAAGATAGAGGTCCAATTTTATTTTGCATGTGGATTTCCAAATTTCCTAGCACATTTATTAAAGAGACTATTCTTTCATCATTGTGCATTTTTGGCACCCTTGTCAAAGATCAGTTGACAGTATATGCTTGGATTTATTTCTGGACTTTCTGTTTCATTTGTCTATGTGTCGGTTTTATGCCAATACCACACTCTTTTGATCACTATGACTTTGTAATATAACTTGAAATTAGGAACTGTGATGTCTCCATCTTTATTTTCCTTTCTCAGGATTGATTTGGCTATTTGTTTTTGGAGTTTGTTTTTGTTTTGGGTTTGTTTTTTTTTGTAATTCCATGTGCATTGTAGAATACTTTGAGTATATTTATAAAAAGTAACATTGAGATTTTGATAGCAACTATCCTGAATTTATAGATCACTTTAAGCAGTATAGATATTTTAACAATATTAATTATACTAATCCATAAACAGAATATGTATTTTATCTGTTTGTGTCTTAGTTTTTTTAATTTATGTTTTGTAGTTCTCAGTATACAAGTCTTTCACCATTTTAGTTAAGTTTCTTCCTCTGTATTTTATTACTTTTGATGCCATTATATACAAATGGGTTGTCTTTCTAATTACCTTTTTAGATAGTTCCTTGTAGTCCTCCAGCCCACTGGGAACTACCAATGTTGCATGCAATACCTGCTGTAGACACAAACTGTTGTCAAGAGAAGAGGGAGAGACAGTCAAGAGAGACTAACCTCCCTAGTCTCCTTCTCCCAGAGCTTCTATTGATCAGAAGCAGAACAAAGGTAACAGGATTGCAGGGGAGGGAGATCAGGTGATAAGAGGAAAGAATGACTTATGTACTTCTTGTTGATATGGGAAAAGGGCTAGTACATTCTTTTTATTTTGCTAATTAACAAGCACAAAGGGAGGGGCAATTTATAAACCTCTGGGCTAATTTCCTAAAGGCCATTCATGTGCATTCCTTTGTGTTTGCACAAAGGTCACTCACTCACACAGTTTCGTGGTATTTGCATCCAAGAAACCTATTTTTCCCTGTGTTTGCAGCAGGGGATTACATTTACATCACCTTTCACACTTGAGGCTTTTTTTTTTTTTAATGTAATAATGCCCAGTTCTTGGATTGGGCAAAGTAGTATCTTTTATTTATAGGTTTAAATTATTTTATTTATTCATTTTAGAGGAGAGAGAGAGAAAGAGAGAGAGAGAGAAGGGAGGAGGAGCAGGAAGCATCAACTCCCGTATGTGCCTTGACCGGGCAAGCCCAGGGTTTCGAACCGGCGACCTCAGCAGTCCAGGTCGACGCTTTATCCACTGCGCCACCACAGGTCAGGCCACACTTGAGGCTTTTAAAGTTCCTTAATCCAAGTTACAGAGGGTCCAAGATTAGATGAGTGATTCCCTACAGCTCATTGTTATTATATCAAAACACAATTGATTTTTGTATGTTGAATTTATATCCAGCAATTTTACTGGTTTGTTTGTTCTAAAAGTTTCTTGATGGAGTCTTTAGGGTTTTCTATATGGGGAACATGTCATCCACAAACATTTTTTCTTCTTCCTTTCCAATTTGGATGCCTTTCATTTCTTTTTCTTGCCTCATTCCTCTAGAACTTCCAGTACTATGTTGAATAGAAGTGAGGAGAGTGGGAATTCTGGTCTTATTTCTGATATTAGAGGAAAATCTTTCAGTTTTTCATCGTATGTTGAAATCCTTTCCTTCCATTCTGAATTTAAGATTTTTTTTTATCATGAAAGATGTTTAATTTTGTCAAAAGCTTTTTCTGCATTTTTGAATGATCATGATTTTTATCCATTATTATTAATGTGCTATATTGCATTAATTGATTTTTGTACATTGTGTAAGTCAATCTGACATCACTGGGATAAATCCCACTTGACCATGGTGTATGATACTTTTAATGTGCTGTTGGATTTGATTTGCTAGTATTTTCTTGAGAATTCTTTTATTTATATTTATCAGGGATATTATCCTGTAGTTTTCTGTTCTTATGGTATCTTTGTTCTGGTTTTGGTGTCAGGGTAATGCTGGCCTCATAAATTGAATTTGGAAGTGTTTCTTCTTCAATTTTGGAAGAGTTTAGAAGGACTGGCATTCTTCTTTAAAAGCTCGGTAGAATTCAATGGGGAAGCCATCTGGCTGTGGGTATTTTGTTGTTTTGGGTTTTTATTGCTTGGGAGGTTTTTGATTACTGATTTAGTTTCCATACTAGTTATAGGTCTGTTCAGACTTTCTATTTCTTTATAACTTAGTCTTGGTATATCACATTTTTTAAGACTCTATCCATTTATTTTAAGCTATCCAGTTTATTGGCATATAAGTAGTCATAGTGTTTTATGATCCTTTTTATTTCTGCAGCATATACTGTAATGTCCCTTGTGTTTCATTTATGACTTTGAGTTTTTCCTCTTTCTTCTTAGTCTAGCTAAGAATTTGTCATGCATTTAAATATTCATAAATTTAACCATATTTAATTTTTTCTTAAATAACTAAAAGTGGAAACTGGGTAAAAGTATATAAACATTTAAATAGAGTACCTTTCAGAATGGTGAATTTGGCTATTTTGAGGTATTAGCTTTTGCCAAAATGATTAATTGGCTGAGTTAAATTTTCTAAGAAAGAATCCAATGGTGACTCTTCATTGCCAATTAAGATATTAAAAGCTCTGAAAGACTATTGGCTTCTATCCTAACAATGAGAAATAAGCTGAATAAGTGACAGGATTTTATTTTAAAAAAATTAGAGCTAAAGGTATAAAAATATCTAAATGGAGTAAATTTTAAATGTGATGGGCCCATCCTAAGAAGAAAAGATCTTGATGTTTTTAGATTTGCTGGAGTAGTGGGAAGAGAAGAAATATACCACAGACAAGGGAATAAACTTGCTAAAATTTCAATTAATTTTTAATGTCTCATGGGCAGACAAGTTAGATGAAAATACCAAGGATCGCAGCCATAGACCAAATCTGCATGCACCCAATAATTCTTTGCTAAGAGCCTAAGCAAATGCATGGGAGTAGTATATCGAAGCTTGTTAATGGAAAAGGAGAGTTGAGAGCAGTTCTTCCAAATCACTCTGGGAATTTATGGCTTGCTGAAGGTAGGGTGGAGGGCATGAGAACCAAGAGGAGTCCCCCAGACACCCACAGAATGCCCAGCAGTGACCTGCTAAAGGTTGAAAAAGGGCAGATAAAATAAAATCCCTCAAAGGTACACTGAACCTTTACTGATGGGAAGGTAGCAGATTCTGAATGTTTGGGGCAGAGGAGCAGGGTTGAGAAAAGTCTCAAAGCCCAGAAATCCAGGAAGAACTTGGAGACGAAAAATAAATTCCCTAGTGCGCCACAAAGCTGTCAGCCATGTTGTAAAACAGAAAAAGATCTGGCATTTAAGATGTAAAACATAAATAGATGTCTAAAATCAACCTGGTGCTCAGATCCCGAGCATTGCTAAAGTAAAAGTTCTTATTTGACCCTCAAACCATTTGAACTCAATGCTATACTAAATTTATATAAAGCTGTAACATAACCCAACCAAAGTCAGCTACAGATGAGATTGATATATCCCTCCATACTGGTAGCAGGACAAGGACCTTTTCCAGAGGTTGGTAGTATTTACTGACCAATATATGATCAAATATACCATAAATTGGGTAAGTAAAGCCAATATGAACACAGTGCTATTTATAAGTATACAAATATTTAAAGAACAGAGAGTTTGAAAGTAAAACAGTAAAAATATAACATTTAAACTCAAAGCATAAAAAGGTATTACTGATCATTTAATATTAGATAATATAAGCTTCCAGACAAAAAGGATTATCAGATATAATTAAGAGCATTTTATATAATAATAAAGGGCCAATTTATTAACAAACTATAATAGTCTTGCAGTATATACCTAATCTTGAGCTTTGAGGTAGTAAGAAAAAATAGAAAGACAACTATCCAATCATAGCTGTAGATTTTGCCACTCCCTTTTAATAATTGATAAAACAAATAGATAAAAGTTAGTATAGCTACAGAATATGTGAAACATTATCAACCAACTTGATCTGATTGCCATTTGTAAAACATGCAAATACCAACTGCAAAATACACATTCTTCTCAGGAACATATGGAACATTCACTAAGGTAGAACATGACACATTTTTAAAAAATAAAATCATCAAGTATATTTTTAAACCTCAATGTTACTAAATTGGAAATTAATAAAAATATATAGAAAATTCTTAAATATTTGAAAATTAATATAGGGTACTTTAAAAAAGCTCATTAGTTAAAGAAGAACTCACAATACAAATTAGGAGATATTTCTGAGTAATTATGAAAATATATGGGTTGTTACAGAACAGTCATGGGGATGTAAAGTATAGCATACAAAATACAGTCTATATTCTAATAACGATGAATGGTGGCATATGGGTGTAAGATTGATCAGAATGTTCACTTAGTAAGTTACATAATATCTAACCCCTGGGGTGTACATTTGAAACTAATATAATATAGTATGTCAACTTTAATCGAAAAATAAATGATTTTTAGAAACATGAAATTTATTGAATGAGATAAAATGGTACGTAGAGCAAAGCTCATGGTTTTAAATATATTTTTAAAAAGTATATAAAATCAATGATCTAAGCTTCTCTGAACAAATAGCTAGAAAAATGAAAGTTAAAGCTGAAGTAAGCATAAGGAAGAAAATAATAAAAGACAATACACTAGGACATATTTTTTATTGTGATATAGACAATATGGAAAACCAAACCTCTCCGTGTGTGTGTCTCATATACATGCATATGTATGCAGATAAACAATGGAGAGATTTATTCTCAAATTTTACTTTGCTTGGTAGGGGTGGTTTTTATTGTATTTCTTATAATTATGTTTAAATATTTTCACAATGAACCTAACTTTTAATAATTATAAATAAATTAAACATTCATAAATCAAATGAGTTCCAGTTCTCAATGCCTGCACATTCAAGAATATCAATGGGAAATGAAACATCCTGATGATGACAGATGAGGACTTTTTACTACAAAGCTACTTGATCATTAATAGCTTTTTCTTCCTCAAATACAGTTATTATCATCAGACAAGAGTCCTATCTCTGTAAAAAAAAATAATTTTTTTAAGTAATAAAGGTGAAATAATTATTGGAAAGACTTAGCGAAGATGAAAATGATATAAAAGCCAAGCTATGATGCCAAAATAGCTATTCCAAACATTTGTGCTTGCTATGGCTTGCAGTTAAAATTTAAAAATAGCACTTAAATATGCGTGTTAATAACATCCAGAAGGCATTTCTTTCAAGCCTGTTTGGGCTGTTGAAGGGTTTAATTTAACCACAGCATTCATTTATGTCTAGCAGTTAAATTTTTTCTTTTAAGCTCAAAGGAACTGTGAGTTGTAACTATGATCTAATTGGTAAGGAATGAAGAATGTTTTTCATGTTTTATAGACAACATGAATCCTGATCATTTTACAGCAGTAAATTATGAAGCAATCCACTTGCTGTGTCTCCTCATGGAAGCCAGGGCCTAGCTCATTAAACTATAAAAATAACTTGCTGGGTGCCGCAGCTCCTAGAAAGGCTCTCTGACAAGGTGGGTTATTTTTATTTCGCTAATGCACAATCGCTAGGCAGTCCAGAGCAAGTGAGATTCTTTACTGTGTCCAACTAAATCAATTTATAACTACATCTACATGTTAGAGGGGACGTGCAAAGAACCTAAACTGCTGTGTAGGAAGATAATTTATTATTGATTTTTTTCCAACTCTTTTTTTCAAAAGCAGCTACAATTCACTGGTTCCTTGATTCCTCTCTGAAGCTCAAATGATCTATCCATAGGACACTTGCGATGTGTCCAACCAGGTTACTGTGGCCAAGTAAAAGGATATAGGAATCAGGAGTGCCTCGCTTTCTGATGACTTAAAGAGAAATAAAGAGTGACAGCACAGTCATTTAAAAACAAGAAGCCAAAAACTCATCTGTCAGCTCTGCCCTATTGTGAAAGATCTTAAAAAATTAAGTGCTAAGGATCTGTAGTTTAACTCTGCGTGTTAAACTGCTTCTTACCTAATAAGTCAGGCACTAAAATAAGGATTTTACTGGAAGAAAACTTACCATAAGTTTCACATTTTTTGTTTTGCCCTTAAAAAGTTCAATATCCAGCTGCAAATAATTTGACGACCATGGATGCCCATGGCTCAGGACTGAAGGAAGTTAGAAAAAGACTGCAACACAAAATCTATATTCCGCAGTTTTCCATGGAGCCCTGTAAGGATTGATTCTGACCATTTGACTCTGGACCTACAGTGAACGCGCTGTGTTGTGAGGACTTCACAACCTCAGGTGCGGTTTCAACAGAACATGCTTCATTTTACAACGTTAGAATCAGGACAAGGTGCTGAGACTGCACTTCAAAAACCATCCACCACAGAGCTACTTTATATCTATTCTTTACACTTATAAAATCAAAAGAAACAATCTTTGTCATCAGAATGTTTGTTCAGATACAATATTAAATCGCATGATACCATTACTGAAGACTATCGTAGTCATTATCCTATAATTATTGTGATATGGTGAAAGTAAAGTACTTGTAAACACATTGTAATGTATTTGGGCAGAGACTGTACCAAAATTTACCATAGTTCCTACTCCCACTGACATTGCCACACCCCTTTCCTTTCTCCCTACCCCCTTACTCCCCGTCAATGTGGTTTTTATTTCACATATTTTTGGTAAGCTTGTTAAAGGCTAAAATTTACTCTTACATATAAACTGTACTTTTTCTTAAGTTAGAGGCTTATGTTTATGCTGTGCATAATGCTTACATGAGTAAATGTGAATTATGAGATTTAGGCCCCTGTGTATTCAGAATATCTGGGTTTTAAATCCAGGACTCAACATTTAGTAGCTTTTTTTTTTTTGCTTTTTTTATCTTGGATATGCCACTTTATTTTAGTTTCCTAATCTGTAAAATAGCAATAATATAAAATAAATGTCTTTATATCATATATCATTCAGATAATCCTGGAAGATTAAGTAAGGTAAAATATATGAAAATGTTGGTACCACACAGCACTATACCAATATTAACAGTTATTAATATATGGGTCATTGTGATATTCTACTTATTCAATGGTCACTTTGGGTTAACCAAACCTTCTTTAAAAAATTGTAACAAACCTGTAAACAAAGACTGGGCATACCCGTATGGCTTGTAGAAAAACCTGTAGGTCAACCGAGAGTCTATTGATGAAAGAAGATGACATCTGATAAGCTATTATGATTTCTGAGGACAGTATTACTAGTATTGGTCAAGAGAGAAAATGTAGGATTTTTATGATCAGTAAAAGTGATCATTATCCCATAGGATGGAGACAAAAGAATTATGAAAGGCCAACAAAACTCCATCCTACCAACATCTGCACCCACACACTCTGCAGATGTGGTTGAAGTCCCTCCCCCTTGTTCAGACCAATCCAAAAACTGTGGACCTTCCAACCCCCACCAATTAAGGAGAAGGGCTGCAGCGATCATTAGGTTTTTTTCCTTAGCTGCTGAATTATTACCAGTAGCAATAAAATATTTTACTATTTTCCTGTTTAAAAATTTTTTTCTTAACCATACTCCGCACCACTGACAGCTATCACTTCATCTCCCTCTTTACCTTGACAATAAAATCTGAAATATTCCTTTGTACTGGACATCTCCAGTTTCTTTGTTTTTGAGGAATAGTTGACATATAACATAGTAGTTTCAGATGTATGACATAATTTGATATGTATAATATATATACATTGTGAAATGATCACTATATAGAGTGACCAATTTTTTTTTTGTAATGATGAATGTACTCCCTTAGCAGATTTCAAATAGGCAATACAGTAGTATTATTAACTATATTCTCTATGCTGTACCTTATCGCCCCAGGACATACTTATTCTACAATATAATAGGAATTTTACACATTTTGACGCCCTTCACCCATTTCACCTACCCTTCTGGCAACCAACAATCTAGTCTCTATGTATGAGCTTGGTTTAAAAAAGATTTTTTTTTTAGATTTTACATGTAAGTGAGATCATATATTATTTGTCTTACTCTTCCTGGCTTATTTCACTTAGTTTAATGCCATGTTGTTGCAAATTGCAATATTTCATTTTTTTAGGGGTGAATAGTATCCTACTATGTACATATGCCACACTTTATTATCCATTTTTCCTTTGTTGGAACTTTAGATTGTTGGCTATTGTAATATCTTGACTATTGTAAATAAGGCTGCAGTGAACATGAGGTTTATATATCTTTTCAAATTAGTGTTTTCTGTTTGTTTATATAAATACCCAGATGTGGAATTGCTAGATTATATGGTAGTTCTAGTTATAATTTTTAATTTATTTTTGTGCTAACTTTATACTGTTTTCTACAGTGGCTGCCCCAACTTACATTTCTATCAACAGTGCACAGGGTTCCCTTTTCTCCACATTCTAGTCAACACTTGCTGTTTCTTATCTTCTTGATGATAGCCATTCTAACAGTGGTGAGGTGATATCTCGTTGTTTTGATTTGCAGTTCCATGATGATTACTGATTTGAGCATCTTTTAATGTACCTGAGGCCATCTGTGTGTCTTCTCTGAGAAAAAATGTCCATTCAGAATACCTGCCAACTTTTTAATAAAATCGTTTTTGGCCATTGAGTTCTCAATTCTTCATATACTTTGGATGTTAACTCATACATGATTAACAAATATTTTTCCTTTTCATTTTGATTGTGCAGAAAGATTTTAGTTTGGTATAGTCCCATTTATTTATTTTTGTTTTTGTTGCCTTTTCTTTTGGTGTCAGAGCCAAAAATACATTGCCAAGATCTTACCATCTATGTTTTCTTCCAGGATTTTTATGTTTTCAGGTCTTACATTCAAGTCTTTTATGTTTGGTAGAACTCACCAGTGAAGCATTCTAAGTCCTGGACTTTTGTTTCTTGGGAGGTTTTGATTAATTATTCAATTGCCTTGCTAGTAGTCTGCCTAGTTCTTCGTAATTCAGTATGAATAGATTGTATCCATTACTTCTCGGTTGTCTAATCTGTTGGCATATACTTGTTTGTTGTAGTCTTTTTCTGATTTTTTGTTTTCCTGTACTATGAGTTATACTGTCTCCTCTTTTCATTTCTGGTTTTACTTGATCTCTTTCTTTCACTCATTTTCTCTTTCTTTCTCTATCCTTTCTCTTTCTAGCTAAGGCTTTTATATCCCCCCCCCAAAGAACCAGTTCTTGATTTTACTGATCTTTTCTATTCTCTTTTTAATCTCTTATTTATTTCCATTCTGGTCTTTGTTTTTCCCTTCATTATACTAATTCTGGGCTTTTTTAAAAGTTCCTGAGGTATAAAATTAGGTTGCTTATTTGATATTTTTATCGGTTTTTCCAGTTTTATAAGTTTAAGGCCTACTGCATGGTGGTTCAATTTACATACATTGTGAAATGATTACACAATAGGTTCACCTAACACCTGCCATATAGACACAGTAAAAAGAAAAGAAAGAAGAAAATATATAAAGAAAAAGAATTTTTCCTTGTGATGAGAATTCTTAGGATTTACCCCCTTTAACAACTTCCCCATATATCATACAGCAGGGTTAGCTATAACCATCATGTTGTGCATTACAACTCTAGGACAGGGGGTCCTCAGGTTAAAACACAGTTCCATTTCTACGACAGTGACGTAACCAAAATTTTGGTGTAAGTCGAAACACACCCTAGCTCAGGGGTCCTCATACTTTTTACACAGGGGGCCAGTTCACTGTCCCTCAGACCATTGGAGGGCTGGACTATAAAAAAAAACTATGAACAAATCCCTATGCACACTGCACATATCTTATTTTAAAGTAAAAAAACAAAACAGGAACAAATACAATATTTAAAATAAAGAACAAGTAAATTTAAATCAACAAACTGACCAGTATTTGAACTATGCTCCTTTCTGACCACCAATGGAAGAGGTGCCCCTTCTGGAAGTGTGGTGGGGGCCAGATAAATGGTCTCAGGGGGCTGCATGCGGCCCGAGGGCCGTAGTTTGGGGACCCCTGCCCTAGCTTAACACAAACGGAACACTTGTGCTTTTAACAATCCAAAATGGTGTAGGTAAGCACACTGGGGGATGCCAACACCCTCACTGATAGGCCACATTACTGTGTGTTCTTCCACCGCGCAACCATCCCAGCTCGCCCACGCAATCTGTAAGTACAATGCTAACGGCATAAGCCGGAAACACTCATGTCTCAATCTTTTAAGTTTTTATGGGAGTGTGCATCTTAAACTCAAAATGTCATATGTCGAGACTGTCGTAACCCAAGGACCCCCTGTACTTATTTTTTTTTATAATTTTGACCATCTTCTAACAATTACCCCTCCCCACCTCTCTTGTAACCACAAGTCTGAACTCTTTTTCTATGAAATTTTTGTAATTGCCTTTTTATTTGTTTGTTTTGTTTATTTATTTAGATTCCACATATAAATGATATCATGCTCTATTTGTCTTTCTTTCTCTGACTTAATTCCACTTAGACCTTAAAGGCATTATGCTATGTTTCACAAATGGTAGGATTTACTCATTTTTATGGCTGGATATATATAATCACGACTTATTTATCAATTCATCCATTAATAGGCACTTAGGTTGTTAACATATCTTTCTTGACCATTGTAAACAATGCTGCAGATAACACGGGGTGCATAGTTTAGTGGGGTTTTTGTTGTTGTTTTTGAATTAGTAGTTTCATTACCTTTGGATTTAGTCCCAGAAGTAGAATTACTGGATCATACGGTAGTTATATTTTTAGGTTTTGTTTTTTAGGGTCCTCCATAATGTTTTACTGTCCTACCAACAGTGCAGCAGGGTTCCTTTCCCACATGCACGCCTGCATTTGTTATCTCATCTTTTTGATGACGGCTATATTAACAGGTATGCAGAAACTTTCCTTACATTTGCTTTTGCTGCATTTCATAAGTTTTGGTATTTTGTATTGCCATTTTCATTTTTCTCATGTTGTTTTTCTTTTATTTCTTTTTTGACTTCTTCATTGACTCGTTCATTTTGAAGCATGTTGTTTAATCTCCACATATTTTTGAATTTTCCATTTTTACTCCTGTTACTGATTCCTGGTTTCATACCGTGGTCAGAAAAGATGTTTGATATTATTCCAGTCTTATGTTTATTAAGACTTGTTTTATGGCCTAACGTATGATCTATTTGGGAAATGTTTCATGTGTGCTTGAGAAGAATGTGTGTAATGTTGCTTTTGGATGGAATGTAGGTCCATATCTGTTAAGTTTATATGCGCTATTGTATCATTTAAGGCTGATTTTTAAACATTGACTTTCTGTCTGGATGATCTATCCATTGAGGTAAGTGAGGTATTAAAGTCTCCTTTACAGTCACTGTATTGCTCTCTATTTCTCCCTTTAGGTATGTTAATATTTGCTTTATATTTTTAGTTGCTTTTTCTTATGTTGGATGCATAAATATACACAAGTGATACATCCTTTTGTTGTGTTGACTCTTTTATCATTACGTAATGCCCTTCTTTGCCTCTTAATACAGTTTTTGTCTTAAAGTCTTCTTTTTTCTGATATAACAACTATAGCTTTCTTTTGGTTTTCATTTACATAAAATGCTTCTTTCTATTCCTTCACTTTCAGTTTGTGTGTGCCTTACATCTGAAGTGAGTCTCTTGTAGGAAGCCTATAGATTGCTGTTGTTTTCTTATCCATTCAGCCATGTATCTTTTGATTGGAGAATATAGCCCTCTAAAGTAACTATCGATAGTTATGGTCTTATAACTCTTTTGTAAATTTTCTGGCTCTTTGTAATTGCTTTGTTCCTTATTTCCTCTCTCCTGCTCTCTTTCTTTGTGGTTTGATCACTCTCTTTAGTAGTAGGCTTAAATTCAATTCTCATTATCCTTTATGTATCAGCTATAGTTTTTTGTTTTATAGTTACTATGAGACTTACATATAACAATGTATACAGTATTTTTATAGAATATTTTAGCTTAATAACAACTTACATTGGAATGCATTTTAAAGCTCTACATTTTACTACATTTCTCTCCATATCTTTAGAATAATACTTGAAATATTTCTTTGTATTAATTACAACACAATTAATTACAATTGTAATTATAATATGTCCAATTTCTTTTCTTCTGGTTTTTCTTAAGCCCACACCATAAGCCTTTGCTTCCATCAAACCATTAAACTGCTCTTATTTGGTCAAAGAAATTCACATTGCTAAATTCTAATAGCCATTCTTAGTTCTCATCTCATGTTACATATTACACAACTAAATCATACCCTCTGTTTGAAAAACTCTCCTTCCCTGTGATTATGGATCAGACATACACTTACCTGATTTTCTACCTACTTCTTTGGCTGCTCTTTTTTAATATATCTTGCTAGCTCCTATTAATGGTTTTGTTGGAGAGCTGCATAGCTTAATCCTTAGGCCTCTTCTCTGTAATGATCTTGTCTAGTCTCATGGCTTTAAATACCATCCAAATCCTGATAACTCAATGATTTATATCTTCAGCTTGTATTCTTTCCCTCCCTAAATACAGGTGTTATTTTGTAGCCTACTTGACATCAATCTTTTTTTTTTTTTTTTGCATTTTTCTGAAGTTAGAAGTGGGGAGGCAGTCAGACAGACTCCAGCATGTGCTTGACTGGGATCCACCCAGCATGCCCACCAGGGGGCGATGTCCTGCCCATCTGGGGAGTTGCTCAGTTGCAGCCGGAGCCATTCTACTGCCTGAGGTGGAGTCCATGGAGCCATCATCAGCGCCCCGGCCAACTTTGCTCTAGTGGAGCTTTGGCTGTGGGAGGGGAAGAGAGAGACAGAAAGGAAAGAGAGGGTGAAAGGTGGAGAAGCAGATGGGTGCCTCTCTTGTGTGCCCAGGCCGGGAATAGAACCTGGGGACTTTCACACGCCAGGCCGATACTCTACTGCTGAGCCAACCGGCCAGGACCGACATCAATATTAAATGTTTCAAAATTTAAATCTTAATAATCCTCCCCATAATGGTTCCTTCTATACTCTCACATCTTAGTTCATCTTTCTAAATGCTCAGGAAAAAAATCTCAGTCTTCTTTGACCCACTCTTTCTCTCACAGTTCACATCCCAAATATCAGTAAGTTTTGTCTGGTTCTACATCCAAACCATATCAAGAATTCAACCATTCGTTAAAATTTTTAAATATTATTACTGAATAAATTTGACATTTAACATTATGTAAATATAAGGTATACAGTATGTTACTTTAATATATTTATATATTGTAATATGTTTGCTAATCTAGCAGTATTTACCACATTATATAATTATAGTACAATATTATTGTCTATATTTATTATCTTTTGCATTAGATTTTTATGTCTTATTTACTATCTGTTAAAATTTGCACCCTCATCATTATTACTCTTGTACCCCAACCCCATCTGCTGGTAACCAGCATGTTACTGTTTTAGGTTTTTACAGTTTTAAGTGTTTTAGAAGGAATCCAATTATTTTTCACCTTTGCTACTACCACCTGATCGTAAGACATCAGTAAATATTGCCGTATTAAAATTCTAACTGTGAATTGTTCTTCATCCTTTAACCCTCTTTTCCCCTCATACTCTTTATAACATCGTGTTCAGGAATTCTGTCAAAACCTAAGTTAGATCAGATCAACCTCCACCTCCAACAACAACTTCGAACTTTCAAATATCTCTTTATATTTTTCAGACTAAAAGGCATATTTCTATAACCAAGCATGCTATATATGACCTGGCCACCTGCTACCTTCCAAACATTTATTCTACTCCAAATATATTAGCCCTTTACTGTCCATCAATGAAACTAAGCACCCCTTCCTGAGGACAGTGCACTGCAGTGCCCAGTACCACAGCCTGGGATTCAGACCTGCCAGGAGTCCGTGCGGCTCACCTCCTTCAGAACCTCCCACCGGTACTACCTGTTCTGGCTTTGTGCTACATCGGTTCTGTCTCTCTTTAAATGAGATGGTCTTTCTCTTGCCTTTATTTTTCAAAGACGGTTTTGCTGGAGAGAATTCCTGATTGAAAAGTTTTCTTCTTTCACTGCTTTGAAAATGCAGTTTTGTCCTCTGGCCTGTACTTCTTTCATTTAAGTAGTCCGCCACTAATTATACTGACACTCCACTGTACGTGATCATTTTTTTCTTGCTGCTTTTAAGATTTTTCTTTCTTTTATGGTATGAAACACCTATCTGTAGATATTACTTCTTTGCATCATATTTGCAAAGTTGGCCAATATTTCTTTAAATGTTTTTTTTTTCCTATCCCTTTTTTTCCTGTTCACTGTTGGTGGGAATGCAGATTGGTGCAGCCACTGTGGAAAGCAGTATGAAATTACCTCCACTGCCTTTTAACCCAGTTATCTCACTTCTAGGAATATACCCTAAAAATTCTAAAACACTAATTTGAAAGAATGCATGCACCCCTATGTTCAATGCAGCACTATTTACAATAGGCAAGATCTGAAAGCAGTCCAAGTGCCCATCAGTAAATGAGTGGATAAAAAAAAGCTGTGGTCCATTTACATGATGAAATATTACTCACCTATTTTTTAAAAAAGGAAATCTTACCTTTCGACACAGCATGGATGGACCTGGAAAGTATTATACTAAATGAAACAAGCCAGTCAGAAGAAGACAAGCACCATATGATTTTACTTATATGTGGAATCTAATGAACAAAAAGAGAGATTTATAAATATAATTTATATCACTTTGCCAGGAAATTTGCATTTGCGTGTCTGGTGACATTCTAGAAGGTGGTACAGGGGAAGAGTCTGAAGGTAAGAGTAGATTTAAGAACATAGCCCTCAGCAATTAGAGGGCAAACTCCTTCAGGTCATGAGCATATATCCTGTGTGTCTTCCCATGTGTGTAACACAGGAGAGCTAAAATGTGCAATTTTTTTTTTAATTTTTTTTCTTATTTATTCATTTTAGAGAGGAGAGGGAGAGACAGAGACAGAGAGAGAGAGAGAGAGGAGAGACAGAGAGAGAGAAGGGGGGGAGGAGCTGGAAGCATCAACTCCCATATGTGCCTTGACCAGGCAAGCCCAGGGTTTTGAACTGGCGACCTCAGCATTTCCAGGTCGACGCTTTATCCACTGCGCCACCACAGGTCAGGCTAAAATGTGCAATTTAGATAGGTAGGTTCTCCATAAAGGTTTATTTTCTTATTGATAACTGATAAAAATTATGTGAAAAATTACATGTGCACCAAGATAAGTTAACAGAAGAGCTTTAGGAGAGAAGTGCAGAATAAAAAATGAAAACAGATCTTTAATGTTGAAAATATAGTTTGGACTGGTTCACATTAAACACAGTCTAATTTGAGCTGGGAATTAGTTAGGGATCGTGAAGTAAGATAAAATGCCAAGAATATATATTTTTTAATTTGAACAAGAAAGCTGTTTAGGGAAGCCCTACAAAAGTCATTTTACTATCTCAGACTGGGCCACCAGAAGAAAATTTTGGTAAGTGCTATTTGCAGAAGCATATTTTGAAATTCACATTTCCCAGTGGATAGCATAATGGGGTATGACCTTGCATTTCAATTGTCCCCTCTCTAAAGCCTCATTTGTATATAACTGATTTAACTGTGTATGTTTTCAGTGAACCTTTAATGTGTTGCTATTATATTTTGAAGTCATTCACTTTACATTTGTCAGAGGCTGATGCATGGCTTTCTTAGATCTCAAACAGTTCATGTCCAAGTTAGTGAAGCCATTGAATAAAAGTCTTAAAATAAAAGATATCATACAGAGCTACTATAGTCTGTCTAAGGACCTTAAGTATGTATGATTTATTACAAAGATATCTTCATGGGAATTTTTTAAAGACTTAAAAAAACAACTGTATAAAATAAAAAACAAAAACAAACAAAAAAAAAACAACTGTAAATTATTTTATTGTATTTGCTCTAATGTTAATTATATACTTAAGACTATGACTGTAAAATATTTCAGTGCACCAATGGATGACATTTTTCTAATTCTTTAGACCTTCTCCAAGGACTGTTTCTTTACTCACAATTCTTTTCTTAAATGTGAGAAAGACATAGAGACTGTTTCAGATTTTTAAGTTGCAAACAAACTGATTTGCTTTTGCTTGGTACCACAAGCAATTTACGTCTCACTCCTCCAGTCCCCAGTGGTACATAAGCAATAGAGCTGCCTTTCAAAGACATATCAATAACCATCTTCTTGGCAAAGTTTTATTGAACACATCTTTCTTCTGCAGCAAAATGCAATCTGGTTTTGATGAGTAAGAAGAATGGTGGACATAAAGGTGAAAGTATCACTCAGTTAAAAAACAAGTATTGGCCAAAAGGAATAAAAGGAATTTTAAACTATGGTCTGAATACTGTAATATGGATGAAAGCTATGGAACTGAGGGGGTGGTATCCAACCACATAATAAAGCAATAGATGAGCATAATTATCCAAAGCACATAAGCAGTAACATGACATACAGGGAATGAGATTTAAATTTAGGAAGTCTTGA